>NW_025745146.1:5000-50000 GCF_021184085.1 Oncorhynchus gorbuscha
ATTGGTCCGGTATTTGTGTTCACAAGCATAGAGCATATCTAGCATAGAGATAAGGGTATACAACAAATAGACTACAGTACAATACACATGCCACCAAAATACCCATTAGTTGTTTCCCCTGATGCCCAAATGCAGCCACACACACACACACACACACGCACGCACGCACGCACGCACGCACGCACGCACGCACGCACACACACACACACACACACACACACACACACACACACACACACAGAACGGAACGGCTGTGTTTGTGTTTACTATCCCGTGTAACCATGTTTGTTCTTCTGTGGTTTCCCCAAGGTGGGCTGCGTTGACATCTGCAGGGACTCTAACTACACACAAAGCCTTTTATCTCCCAGACTCCCTCACTCCCTCCACCACCAGCCAGGACACAGTTGGGGAGCGCTAGAAAGCACAGCGCTTCAACATTAAGCTAACTCGCCCATTGCTATTAGCATCTTCCTTAGCGTCTTCCCTAGCGTAGTCCGTAACGCACTCAAAGAATCCTATTAATACCATTGACTATTAAACATGTAGGCTAAAGCTAGTGTTACTACCACTGCAATGCATAGCCTCATTAGCATAATCTTCTATGCACAATCATGCACTCATAGACTTGTATTGCTACCATTTATAAGGTAAACATGTAGCTTGATGCTAATGCAACTTCCATTGTGGCCTTTACTATTATCATCTTCTCTACTCTGTAAAGCACTTACAGATTTGTATTCATACCATTAACAACATAAACATGTAAACTAATGATTAACACTATGAGCAGTGTCGAGGAAGCTACTCTGAAATATATAGTTTACCAAGCTACCGATTACTTCACACTGAAAGACGTTCAGCTACACTCTTAAGCTACTCTCAAGAAAAATATAGTGAACTTAACTAAAGTTAAGTAAAAAGTATACTGAACAAAATTATATACGCAACATGCAACCATTTCAATTATTTGACTGAGTTACAGTTCGTATAAGGAAGTCAGTAAATTCAAATAAATTCGCTAAGTCCTAAACGATGGATTTCACATGACTGGGCAGGGGCCCAAGGAGGGCATAGGCCTACCCACTGGGGAGCCAGGCCCAGCCAATAAGAATTCGTTTTTTTTACCCACAAAATGGCTTTATTGCAGACAGAAATACTCAGTTTCATCAGCTGTCCAGGTGGCTGGTCTCAGACGTTCCTGCAGGTGAAGAAGCCGGATGTGGAGGTCCTGGGCTGGCGTGGTTAAACGTGGTCTGTGGTTGTGAGATCGGTTGGACATACTGCCAAATTCTCTAAAATGACGTTGGAGGCGGCTTACAGTACGGAAATTAAGATTAAATTCTCTGGCAACAGCTCTGGTAGACATTCCTGCAGTCAGCATGCCAATTTGTGCGCTCCCTCAAAACTTAAGACATCTGTGGATTTGTGTTGGGTGACAAAACTGCACATTTTATATAATGGCCTTTTTACTGTCCCCAGCACAAGGTGCACCTGTGTAATGACCATGCTATTTAATCAGCTTCTTGATATGTCACACCTGTCAGGCACAAAATTTGAGAAACATTTCTGGGATCTTTTATTTCAGCTCATGAAACATGGGACCAACAATTGACATTTTGCCTTTATATTTTTGCTCAGTATAGTTCGCAAAACGGACTATGACTGGACGATACTACCACTGTAATGACTACTATTAGCGACAATTAAGGTCGAAGGAGATTATTTTTTGTTTTATGTCTGTATTACCGTCATTCACGGTTATGTAAACATTTATCTTTTGAATGGAAACATACATGACCTGAACTGATCAGTTCAATTTTCCAGATGAGGGCTGGTCAATTATAGGGTAATGTCTGTGTGCCAGGGGACGTATTATGCTGATGTTGGCAGTGATAAGTCACAGATGATCCAGTCAGTTTTAGCCACACAATCATAACATGGTAACCTTGCTGCCCGCCCTCCTCCAGCCCTCCAGAGAGATGAGGAACAGGAGAGGAACGGATGTAAGGAGCTCTCCTCTAAAAGCTGAAGACAAAAAGTGTAAATAACATATTTCCTTTAAGTCGAGCATCTTTAGTATTACCCTAGTAAAACATCTATAGTATTACTATAGTAAAACATCTATAGTATTACTATAGTAAAACATCTATAGTATTACTATAGTAAAACATCTATAGTATTACTATAGTAAAACATCTTTAGTATCACCATAGTAAAACATCTATAGTATTACTATAGTAAAACATCTTTAGTATTACCATAGTAAAACATCTATAGTATTACTATAGTAAAACATCTTTAGTATTACCATAGTAAAACATCTATAGTATTACTATAGTAAAACATCTATAGTATTACTATAGTAAAACATCTATAGTATTACTATAGTAAAACATCTATAGTATTACTATAGTAAAACATCTATAGTATTACTATAGTAAAACATCTTTAGTATTACCATAGTAAAACATCTATAGTATTACTATAGTAAAACATCTTTAGTATTACCATAGTAAAACATCTTTAGTATTACTATAGTAAAACATCTTTAGTATTACTATAGTAAAACATCTTTAGTATTACCATAGTAAAACATCTTCAGTATTACTATAGTAAAACATCTTCAGTATTACTATAGTAAAAAATCTTTAGTATTACTATAGTAAAGCATATTTAGTGTTACTATAGTAAAACATTTTTAGTATTACTATAGTAAAACATATTTAGTATTACTATAGTAAAGCATATTTAGTGTTACTATAGTAAAACATTTTTAGTATTACTATAGTAAAACATATTTAGTATTACTATAGTAAAACATCTTCAGCATTACTATAGTAAAACATATTTAGTATTACTATAGTAAAACATTTTTAGTATTACTATAGTAAAACATCTTTAGTATTACTATAGTAAAGGACCAGCACGCTGCAAGATTAACATCTGTGTGCTCTCTCTTTCCTCTCTCTCTCTCTCTCTCTCTCTCTCTCTCTCTCTCTCTCTCTCTCTCTCTCTCTCTCTCTCTCTCTCTCTCTCTCTCTCTCTCTCTCTCTCTCTCTCTCTCTCCTCCCCCCTCCCTCCCCCCCCTCCCTCCCCCTCCCCTCTTGTTTGTGTGCATTCATTTGCAACTGTAAATATGTATGTTTGAGGGTGTCTTCAAGGTGTTTAAGTATGAGAGCAGATGAGACACCAAGTGAGAGAGAAAGCAAGTGAAGAGACAGAGAGAGACAGAGAGACAGAGAGAGATAGAGAGCGAGAGAGACAGAGACAGAGAGAGAGAACAGTCTGCAGCACCCGGCCTCACACTACTAGAATCTGAAGTCAAATGTCTACTGTTTGCTGAATAATCTGGTGCTTCTGTCCCCAACCAAGGAGGACCTACAGCAGCACCTAGATCTTCTGCACATATTCTGTCAGACCGTGGCCCTGGCAGTAAGACAGAAGAGTTCCCTAAGTAAGCTGGGCCTGGAGCTCTGTTCACAAACACAAACAGACCCCACAGAACCCCAGGACAGCAACACAATTAGACCCAACCCAATTATTTGACACAGAAACAATTAACAAAAAAAACTGTGCAAACTAGAATGATATTTGGCCCTAAACAGAGAGTACACCGTGGCTGAATATCTGACCACTATGACTTACCAAAAATGAAGGATCGCTTTGACTATGTACAGATTCAGTGAGCATAGCCTTGCTGTTGACAAAGGTTGACGTAGGCAGACCAGGCTCTCAAGAGAAAACAGGCAATGTGCACACAGCCCACAAAATGAGGTGGAAACTGAGCTGCACTTCCTAACCTCCTGCCAAATGTATGACCATATTAGAGAGACATATTTCCCCCAGATCACACAGATCCACAAAGAATTCGAAAACAAATCCAATTGAAAACAAATCCAACTCCCATATCTATTGGCTGAAATACCACAGTGTGCAATCACAGCAGCAAGATGTGTGACCTGTTGCCACACGAAAAGGGTAACCAGTGAAGAACAAACACCATTGTAAATACAACCTATATTAATCTTCATTTACTTTCCCTTTTGTACTTTAACTATTTGCACATCGTTACAACACTGTATATAAACATAATATGACATTTGAAATGTCTCTATTCTTTTGGTATGTTTGTGAGTGTAATGGACACTGTACATTTTTTCTTGTTTATTTCAGTTTAGTTTATTATCTATTTCACTTGCCTTGGCAACGTAAACATATGTTTCCCATGACAAAAAAGGCCCTTAAATTGAAATTGAATTGAGCGAGAGCAGAGGTTAATTTTGCATCATACTCGTCCTGTGTGTCTTAAGCCCCACGGTTCCACTAATCCTACTAGCCAATAAAGAGGAAGTCAAAGGAAAACAACGCTGAGGTGACCTAATCAGCCTGAGCCAAGGTGTGAAGGCTTAAGTAGGGTGGGCCAGTGAGAGAGAGACGTGTAAGACAAGGCTCCCTTCTCACCTCATCCCAGGTGCCCTGATCAGTGCCTGTCTATAATACTTGAACAACTTCACTTCACTCACAGTCAAAGTCTGCTTCTCTCACTTCTCTTGTGATGTCATGTTTTAGTGAATTGAAACCTAAAGTTACCACACATTAAGGTCAATTGCTTTGAAGTTCTCTCACATCATTGACAGTAGAGGCACGGTAGGCTAACATTAATGCTTAAGCAAATGGGAACTATCACCAAAAGCAAATTTGTGCCTCATTCTCATTCTATACTAATTGTGATGTTGATTTTATAGTTGCACTGAATAGAATGAATTGCGCCTACACCTTTGTCTGATAATGCTCACTACTCAACCTGGTGATATGACAGCCACACAACTGATGTAGCTATCAGGCATAGGTAGTCTATGCCCTATAGGTAATCATGGGGCAGCAACAGAAAGCGCTGTCATCTCTCTACCTGGGCAGAGCCCTCTATAAGGCCAATAAAATAGCGGTTGACTCTTCCCATCCACTCCACTCTGAAGTCCAGCTCCTTCCCTCTGGACACCGGTACAGACTACCTAAGGTATAAAACACATAGGGCCAAGACTTTTATTCCAAATGCAATTCTGCATCTTAACAAATGTTGGACTAACTGCACTATGAAATTGAACTTACCCTGCATATTTGTTTGTAAATATCCTTTTCTATTTATTTAACATTTTTAGATGTTATATGTTTAATGACTGATGCAAGATGAATTGCCACTTTGAGGATATTAAACCTTTCTGAATCTAGCTATTAGATTCGATTTAGCTATTACATTCGATCTAGCTGCTATATTACCTAGGCCTTATTGGACTATTATGAGTCATGGGACCAACAGCTGACCTGGCTTTCTCAATACTCCAGACATCCACAGAGAGTGATAAGAGACTTGCCGAGAGAGAGTCTGTGAAATCTGCAAGACAAAAAGACTGCAGGGAAAAGCAGGCCGCGACAGTGACAGCTATTTTTATCCAGGTCACACTCGTCCTAGACAGTCAATGACACATACACGGACACACGCGGACATACACACACACACGCACATGCATACACACACACGCACATGCATACGCACACACACACACACACACACACACACACACACACACACACACACACACACACACACACACACACACACACACACACACACACACACACACACACACACACACACACACACACACACACACACACACACACACACACACACACTTTGTGTGAAGAAAAACAAACATGCACATCTCTACAATGCAACACCACCTAACATTCCTAATAAGGAGTCCTAGTCTCATCTGTTTGTTGTCCTCAGCCTGAGGGGACTTAAAAGCCTCCTTCCACCATGGAGTGGACTTAAAAGCCTCCTTCCACCATGGAGTGGACTTAAAAGCCTCCTTCCACCGTGGAGTGGACTTAAAAGCCTCCTACCACCATGGAGTGGACTCAAAAGCCTCCTTCCACCATGGAGTGGACTTAAAAGTCTCCTGCCATGGAGTGGACTCAAAAGCCTCCTTCCACCGTGGAGTGGACTTAAAGCCTCCTTCCACCGTGGAGTGGACGTAAAAGCTTCCTTCCACCGTGGAGTGGACTTAAAAGCCTCCTTCCACCGTGGAGTGGACTTAAAAGCCTCCTTCCACCGTGGAGTGGACTCAAAAGCCTCCTACCACCATGGAGTGGACTCAAAAGCCTCCTTCCACCATGGACTGGACTTAAAAGTCTCCTACCATGGAGTGGACTCAAAAGCCTCCTTCCACCGTGGAGTGGACTTAAAAGCCTCCTTCCACCGTGGAGTGGACGTAAAAGCCTCCTTCCACCGTGGAGTGGACTTAAAAGCCTCCTTCCACCGTGGAGTGGACTTAAAAGCCTCCTTCCACCGTGGAGTGGACTCAAAAGCCTCCTACCACCATGGAGTGGACTCAAAAGCCTCCTTCCACCATGGAGTGGACTTAAAAGTCTCCTACCATGGAGTGGACTCAAAAGCCTCCTTCCACCGTGGAGTGGACTTAAAAGCCTCCTTCCACCGTGAAGTGGACTTAAAAGCCTCCTTCCACCGTGGATTGGACTTAAAAGACTCCTTCCACCGTGGAGTGGACTTAAAAGCCTCCTTCCACCGTGGAGTGGACTCAAAAGCCTCCTTCCACCGTGGAGGTGACTTAAAAGCCTCCTTCTACCATGGAGGGGACTTAAAAGCCTCCTTCCATCAAGGAGTGGACTCAAAAGGCTCCTTCCACCGTGGAGTGGACTTAAAAGCCTCCGTCCACCGTGGAGTGTACTTAAAAGCTTCCTTCCACCGTGGAGTGGACTTAAAAGCCTCCTTCCACCGTGGAGTGGACTCAAAAGCCTCCTTCCACCGTGGAGTGGACTTAAAAGCCTCCTTCCACCGTGGAGTGGACTTAAAAGCCTCCTTCCACCGTGGAGTGGACTCAAAAGCCTCCTTCCACCATGGAGTGGACTCAAAAGCCTCCTTCCACCGTGGAGTGGACTTAAAAGCCTCCTTCCACCATGGAGTGGACTTAAAAACAACCCTATATCCCAGAACAACTCAAATCTTCCTAAACATAATCTTCTAAGAAGTTAAATTCCATAAGCTGTGGGGACCTTCCAATTTTGGGGGGGAGTTTGAGAAATAATTGATTTTGCGCCGTCGTTCGTGACGGAAAATGGACGCCATAAAAAATTGACAGGGGAGTGTCTGAAGCAGCCGTTTCATGCATTATTTAATGTAGAACGGGGGCATTTAACCTGTTTCTCCTCCTTCCTCCTTCTGCTCCTCAGGAAGACTCAAAACCAAACCAAATCAATTCAAATCAAGTCACAGACACAGATATATGTATATATATTTACAGATAAATATACTATATATATATACACTGCTCAAAAAATAAAGGGAACGCTAAAATAACACATCCTAGATCTGAATGAATGAAATATTCTTATTACCTACTTTTATCTTTACATAGTTGAATGTGCTGACAACAAAATCACACAAAAATTATCAATGAAAATCAAATTTATCAACCCTTGGAGGTCTGGATTTGGAGTCACACTCAAAATTAAAGTGGAAAACCACACTACAGGCTGATCCAACTTTGATGTAATGTCCTTAAAACAAGTCAATGCATGTATGGCCTCCCTACAATGCCTGGGCATGCTCCTGATGAGGTGGCGGATGGTCTCCTGAGGGATCTTCTCCCAGACCTGGACTAAAGCATCCGCCAACTCCTGGACATTCTGTGGTGCAACGTGGTGTTGGTGGATGGAGCGAGACATGATTTCCCAGATGTGCTCAATTGGATTCAGGTCTGGGAAACGGGCGGGCCAGTCCATAGCATCAATGCCTTCCTCTTGCAGGAACTGCTGACACACTCCAGCCACATGAGGTCTAGCATTGTCTTGCATTAGGAGGAACCCAGGGCCAACCGCACCAGAATGTGGTCTCACAAGGGGTCTGAGGATCTCATCTCGGTACCTAATGGCATTCAGGCTACCTCTGGCGAGCACATGGAGGGCTGTGCGGCCCCCCAAAGAAATGCCACCCCACACCATGACTGACCCACCGCCAAACCGGTCATGCTGGAGAATGTTGCAGGCAGCAGAACATTCTCCACGGTGTCTCCAGACTGTCACGTCTGTCACATGTGCTCATCTGTGAAGAGCACAGGGCGCCAGTGGCGAATTTGCCAATCTTGGTGTTCTCCGGCAAATGCCAAACGTCCTGCACGGTGTTGGGCTGTAAGCACAACCCCCACCTGTGGACGTCGGGCCTTCATACCACCCTCATGGAGTCTGTTTCTGACCGTTTGAGCAGACAAATGCACATTTGTGGCCTGCTGGAGGTCATTTTGCAGGGCTCTGGCAGTGCTCCTCCTGCTCCTCCTTGCACAAAGGTGGAGGTAGCGGTCCTGCTGCTGGCTTGTTGCCCTCCTACGGCCTCCTCCACGTCTCTTGATGTACTGGCCTGTCTCCTGGTAGCGCCTCCATGCTCTGGACACTACGCTGACAGACACAGCAAACCTTCTTGCCACAGATCGCATTGATGTGCCATCCTGGATGAGCTGCACTACCTGAGCCACTTGAGTGGGTTGTAGACTCCGTCTCATGCTACCACTAGAGTGAAAGCACCGTCAGCATTCAAAAGTGAGCAAAACATCAGCCAGGAAGCATAGGAACTGAGAAGTGGTCTGTGGTTATCACCTGCAGAACCAATCCTTTATTGGGGGTGTCTTGCTAATTGCCTATAATTTCCACCTGTTGTCTATTCCATTTGCACAACAAGTGGACAGTTTGATTTCACAGAAGTGTGATTGACTTGGAGTTACATTGTTGTTTAAGTGTTCCCTTTATTTTTTTGAGCAGTATATATGTATATTTATACAGATAAAAAAATATATATAGTATATTTATCACTGTCACTGGAACACAGTCTTCCTAAGTGTACAAAACATTACGAACACCTGGTCTTTCCATGACAGACTGTTGGAAGGAAATGGTGTTGGGTTCGCCTCTGGAAAAAACTATGGTCAAGAAGTTTTTTCTCAAATCCTCTAGCCTACATGCATTTATTCATCATTTACATATAACTCAGTCAGTGGTTTATACCATGTCCCCTAGCTGTGCTTTAGTGACCCCAATGTCACTAGGTTAGCCTGCGACACACTGACATCCGCCCTTATCTGGCCTTTTTTCATCGCTTTCATCACCTATCATCAGTTCCTTTGTTCAATGTCTCTGTCTATCCTCACCCACCACTCACCCATCTTTGTCTCGCTCGTGTTGTGTGAAAGTCATCCAGTATGTTAGGGGTCGAAGGTGGTAGAGAGAGTCTCTGGCCCCACTATAAACAGTGCAGGTGCTGGAGAAGGAGTGATGCAAGGGCCAGTATAGGTCTCTCGGAACTCCCTCACACACACACACATGCACGCACACACACACACACACACACACACAAACGCATGCACGCACACACACACACACATACGCACGCACGCACACACACACACACACGCACGCACACACACATAAATGCACGCACACACACACACACACACACACACATATACATTGTGTTACCATGGTTACACTGCCCGGCGAGACACACAAACACACACAATAACAAATGGACACTTGGCCCATCTATCTTTCCCGAAGACCACCAGTCTCCCACCAGAGTAGAGATGTAAAAAATGGGGGAAAGAAAGGCTAGGTATTAGCCATCGACTGCTATATATCAACTAATAGTACAACTCCAATCCATTCTGAGCTCACTTCCTTTATATGTTCAAATCTCTTTTTACAATTTTTTTACCGTAGCATAAGGGTAGTCAATAAAAGAGGACTATTTCAACCACATGTTGTTGTGTCGACTGCTGCGACTCCTGTTGAAATAGAGGTAAATGAGAAGGTACTCGACGCAATTGACAACTTCAAAGCTTACCTATAATGCTCGAGGCCATTTCTGAGGATGCGAACAACCACTTTCAGAGCACTTTCACCAGTCATATTTCCAAAACACACTGAACAAAACATACTGAACAAAACACATCAAACCAACTCTGAACAACTTTACCAAGCAGACAAAGCAGGGAGGGAGAGATGATAAGAGCAATGGAATCGAAACGACTCAATTGTCTTGCTGACTCGGTTTCCTCCGGTACGCGTTTCCATGTTGTTTTAGAGAGTTCTCATCTCGTTACCGACACAACTACAGCGTGTAAACATTCATTTTCAGGCGATGAATCATTTGTCACACTCCACTCGACACGATAGTGTGAAAGTAAGATTGGATGAAACATGCATCGGATCTGTATCCATAATTTACAGGTTTGTACAGAGCTTCTGTTTGCGGGCGGCCGGGATCCCGCCACTTCTTGGTTTGTTTAAAAGCCTGTTTTGTGTCTGGGGGTGAACAAAACGACTGTCATCTTTGGGGAATATGCCCACCTGCAAGACAATTCGCACAGAGCCTGAGAACATGTTTAGATGTTAGGATGTTGTGTCAAACATCTCCTCTGATAGAGAGAAGCAAAGAGATGACGAGATAACACAATGTTACGTAAGCACCCAAGGTAAAAACACAGGGAGTAACTTATGCAATTACAGCACCGAAAAGGTAGTAGGATCATTAACACTCAAAGGATACGAGCTACAGCACAACCCTCAAGCTGAACATGTAAGTCAATCTTGTAAGTAAGACGGCTCTTCAAACTCAAGACTCTCTGATATCATGCACAATTCATAGGTGGAGAGACTGCACAAGTATGTCTCTTGAAAAAGTGTACAGCACAGGAGAGAGGCTTTTAGATGTTCCACCCATGGAAAGAATAAGACAAAACTCCATCGTTCTGCCCTTCGTCCTCCACTCTCCCTCTGTCAATCTTCACCTTCTCTGATCAATTATTCCACATTCTACTGCTCTCCCTCGTTAGCGTTCACTCCTTCCACCTGTCCACTCTTTCCCCTTATCCTCCCATCTTAATCTCCCCCACTCCTCCAGTAGCATTTCTCTCTCTCCTTTACATTGTTTTGCCTCTCTCCGCTTGGGTATCAAATTCACATCTGACATGCTGTGTTACCTTGGCTGTAAGAGCCCAATGTGATTACCCGGAGCTCTATCCCCCTATCTCCAACTAAGCCACTAACGTCTTCAATCACAGTGTGCCCCCTTGCCGTTTCACGAGATGGAGAGAGGAAGGAGGAGAGAGAATATTAACATTCCAAACAGCCATTTTATTACGAGAGACGGATCTATAAATATTGCATGGCCTCACACTGTTCTGTAAATGACAGGGAAGGAGGAATGGAGGGAATGGGGGGGATGAGGTTGAGAGAAAAGTCAAAGCTAACAAAATATTCATGTTTATTACCTTAATGTGACTGAACGTGGGGAATGAGGTACTAATGTATTCTGGGTAGTGAAAGTCTGAAAGAGCAAGCAATCTTTCTCTATTTGGACAGCGACAGTTCTGAAAGTGAAATCCTCTTTGTAACAGTGAAGCAGGGTTTAAGTCAAATCAAATGAGTGAATTTGTTATAGGAAAACTTGATAGTATATAAAAAATTATATTTAATTTGAAAGAAACAGAGCTAGCACTGAAATGAAATGAGTATCCAATGTCCACTTTAGCTTTCACTACATTTTTTTTTGGGGGGGGGGTTATTAAGTGCAGTTTCAATGTTAGCCATTTTCAATGATTATCCTAGGTTCTTAATTAACCAAGTATTGGATAACTGCATTGATAAGGAGTTTGTACTGATGTTTGATTATGTGGATAAACCTGCTCCTATGAACCAGTTACTGTCTTCCAGTGTGTTTAATCTTAACTACAAAAAATACATGCTACTAATGTACTACTAATGTACTAATAATGTACTACTAATGTACTAATAATGTACTACTAATGTACTAATAATGTACTAATAATGTACTACTAATGTACTACTAATGTACTAATAATGTACTACTAATGTACTAATAATGTACTACTAATGTACTAATAATGTACTACTAATGTACTACTAATGTACTAATAATGTACTACTAATGTACTATTAATGTACTAATAATGTACTACTAATAGAACAATCCACTTCCAAATGTATTGTGGTGTAATTACTTTACACTAACATTGACAACGGCCTTGTAGTGTTTAATTAGTACTAACCTCTCTGCTAAAGTTAGTAACTATTCAAATATGAGCTGCAAAATAGACGTTCCATCGGTTACTGGTTAGTATTTACAGGACAAACATAACATAATATGAGAGATATTTCCCTTTAGGAATATCATCAGGTCTGGGATCCCTGCTCTATTAGGGAGAAAAACAGAGAGAGACAGAGAGGGAGGGAGAGAGGGGGAAGGGGGAGAGGGGGGGAGTGAAAGAGGGAAAGTAAATGAAAGAAATAGAGATCATTCCAGGCTGATCTCTCCCTAGTTGAGTGGATGAGACGACGGATGAGGAGACAGATGAGGTGGTGGTGGGAGTTGGTTAAGGTGATGTCAGAGTTGTAATCTGAGCTCCTGTGGTGGATATGTGGATATGAGGGATCCTGGTTAGAGCCCCATGCTCCCCTCCGGTCCTCAACCACAGTTGGAGTCTCATTTCCCTGCCTGCATGGGTAATGTTCTGGGGATGATTCTACTGGCAGGAGAGGGGAGGGGAGGAGAAAGGAGATGGAAGAGGGAGAAAGGGAGGAGAGGAAAGGAGAAAGGGGAGGGGAGGGGATGGGAGGGGAGAGGAGATAAAAAAAGGGAGGTGCGGTGCAGTGAGGTGAGGTGAGGAGAGGAGGGGAGAGGAGCGGGGAAAGGAGGAGAGTCGTCCCAAGTCTAACCTTACATTATATTTACAAAACTATGTGGACAAATTTGTGGATTTGGCTATCTCAGCCACACCCGTTTCTGACAGGTGTATAAAATAGAGCACACAGCCATGCGATCTCCATAGACAAACATTGGCAGTAGAATGGCCTTACTTTAGAGCTCAGTATGTGGCACCGTCATAGGATGCCAGCTTTCCAACAAGTCAGTTTGTCAAACGTGTGCCTTGCTGTCTGCCCCAGTCAAGTGCTGTCATTGTAAAGTGGAAACGTCTAGGAGCAACAACTGCTTAGCTGAGAAGTGGTAGACCATACAAGCTCACAGAACGGGACAGCCGACTGCTTATGCGCTTAGCTTGCAACGCTCACTACTAAGATTCACACAGCTTCTTGAAGCAATGTCAGCACAAGAAGTGTTCTTCGGGAGCTTCATGAAATTGGTTTCCTTGGCCGAGCAGCCACACACAAGCCTGAGACCACTATCGGCAATGCCAAGCGTTGGCAGGAGAGGTATAAAGCTCGCTGCCATTGGAGCAGTGGAAACACGTTCTCTGGAAGGATGTCTGATGGACAAATCTGGGTTTGTCCCAGGAGAACGCTACCTGTACAGTTTGGTGGAGGAGGAATAATGGTCTGGGGCTGTTTTTCATGGTTTGGGCTAAACCCCATAGTTCCAGTGAGGGGAAATCTTAATGCTACAGCATACAATGACATTCTAAACAATTCTGTGCTTCCAACTTTGTGGCAACAGTTTGGGGAAGGCCCTTTCCTGTTTCAGCATGACAATGCCCCCCGTGTACAAAGCGAGGTGCATACAGAAATGGTTTGTTGAGATCGGTGTGGAAGAACTTGACTGGCCTGCACAGAGCCCTGACCTCAACCCCATCAAACACCTTTGGGATGAATTGGATCAGCGATTGCAAGCCAGGCCTAATCGACCAACATCAGTGACCGACCTCACTAATGCTCTTGTGGCTGAATGGAAGCAAGTCCCTGCAGCAAGGTTCCAAAATTTAGTGGAGAGCCTTCCCAGAAGAGTGGAGGCTGTTATAGCAGCAAATGGGGACCAACTCCAAATTAATGGCCATGATTTTGGAATGAGATGTTCGACGAGCAGGTGCCCATATACTTTTGGTCATGTAGTGTACATTGGAAAAAATGATCTAGCATATATTCCTTAATATTCATACCAAACAGCACATTATTTCAAAATATTGTCCACTGTCGTCTTAATATAGACATACTATGTTATAGTCTCCTGTAATGCTTTAGTGAATAAAGAAAGCAATATTTTCTGACACCTGTGCAGTGGGTATGAGGTCCCTACAGTTATCATCTACTTGTGCCCGAGGACTTTGCTTAATCATCACGCACACTAAAACACACGCACACTAAAACACATGCACATTAAAACACACGCACACTAAAATACACGCACACTAAAACACACGCACACTAAAACACACGCACACTAACTAAAACACACACACACTAAAACACATGCACACAATAACACATGCACATTAAAACACACGCACACTAAAACACATGCACACAATAACACACGCACACTAAAACACACGCACACTAAAACACACGCACACTAAAACACACAGTTGGTAGCTGGGAAGTAATGAAAACACTACACCTCTGGAACACGCAAGAAAACAATTACGCCCGCTTACGCAGGAAAAGACAGAAGAGTACTGACAATGGTCTTATCTCTCTCCTTCTATCCTTTCTCTCATCTTTTCCTCTTTTTCACTTCCTCCCATCCTGACCTCTGTCTGAGCCTATGTAGCTGTGTGACGGTGGAAACCAGAGACAGATCCATTACACACTCAGTTATTGATGTGTGTGTGTGTGTGTGTGTGTGTGTGTGTGTGTGTGTGTGTGTGTGTGTGTGTGTGTGTGTGTGTGTGTGTGTGTGTGTGTGTGTGTGTGTGTGTGTGTGTGTGTGTGTGTGTGTGTGTGTGTGTGTGTGTGTGTGTGTGTGTGTGTGTGTGTGCGTGCGTGCTTGTGTGTGTGTGTGTGTGTGTGTGTGAGAGAGAGAGTGTGAGAGAGTGTGTGACAGTGTGAGAGTGTGTGGAGAAAGATGAGATGGAGAAAAATAGACAGAAAGTATAGTGTGTGTGTAGATGTGTGTAAGTCGGAGGTGATGGTGGGGGAATTCATATACATGATCCATCTACATTAACTGTGTTCCGGGGTTTCCTGTCCATTAAAGTGGGGATGATCTACTAACCCTGTCTATCTTCATCTGTCTGCCTCTGAAACTGAGCAATACCTTCCTTCCTCTCATACAAGACTGGATTTACTCTCCATCCATTATGGATTCCATTCAGTCACAATAAGAATATACACATACTTTACCCCCCTTTAAGCAATTACAGTCACACATACTGATAAACACACACACACACACACACACACTAGGGATGTGCACGGTTATTCAAATATCCGAATGGACCTTTTAACAGTGAAAAGGCTTTTTCTGAATGAAATGAAAATGTCCATGTGACACTGTTACATAGAGTGGCGATGCGTCACCTGGGCATATCCAGGAAACGTGCATGAAATTCTGTTATTTCATGTCACAACAATATAGCATATCTGTTCGGATTTTATTTTATTGCTTTATCTGACAAAGCATATTAGCTTTCCCATTGTATTGTTGCTTTGGTCAAATTTAGTAAGACAGCTCCAAAATGCAGTTGTGTCAGCCCTCTGTGGTGGAGGGTCGGACAGAGAAAGTACAAAGCGTGTCGTTGAACTTCTATGGTTGCACGTGATTGGCTCAAGGTGCTGTCACTCATTTGGACACTAGGTCAACACACCAACTTCTGGGAGAGTTAGCCAGCAAAAGCCCCTCTTCAGTGCTCCATTGATTTACAGTATAATTGCCCGCCGAAGAAGGCTCATTGTCCACAGATAAATCAACATCTTAATGCCTGGTAACTTTGATTGGACTGATAGCTAGCTAGTAGCTAGTTTACCAGGCACTGTTACCACGTCTTCAAGCTAGGTAGTTTAGCTAGCTGAAACATGTCGACAAGCTCAGCTATCTCCTAGAAAATAATTGTCAAACAGTGTTATGAAGGAAATGTAGAGATAAAACATATTGGTGCTCATTAGCCACCTGAACTGTTAAATATGGTCATCCATTCAAATAAATCAAGCTGGAAAACAAGATTCAATGCTCCAGTCAATGCAGGCACTGGTGGTGGACCATGGAACAGAGGCTAATATCTGTTTTGAGGTAGGTTAGCTATAATATCCTATACACTGGTAGCTTGTTGTTTATGCTGGCCAATCAAAGCATCAAAGAAGCTAAAGAAGCTCGATGTAAGTGGAGTGAGAGTTCACTAATGCATTGCAAGATGGAATAAAATCCTGGAAATAAAAGTTAGCAAAATTAAAAGGATTAGGCTAACACGAGCAATTCAGTTATCTTTAATTGGGTTGGGGGAAAAGCGCAGCATGTGGCCTCAGTTAGCCTAGCTAGCTAGCTGCTCCAGTCAATGCAGGCACTGTTATATGGGATGATAAATAACATTGTGGCTGCTGCAAGTTAGCTAGCTTGTCTCTCTCTCTCTCTCCCTCCGTCTGCTCGCTCCCATCTCGCCCGTTCCTCTGCAGCTGCAACAATAGAGTGCCAGCCTCTAAACACATGCAACAGGTGGTACATACACCAGTATTGAAGTACATCCACACTTACATAAACACACACAACAGGTGGGTAAGTGTAGACACTTCATTTACAAACACACAGCATGTAGGATAATGCAAAATAGCGCTAATATTCAACACACATAACTGACAGGAGGACTGCAATAATTGCTGCCATGTAAACTGACTGAAATTTTATAGAATATTTTTTATAGTCTTAATACATTTTTGTTTTAGTTCATTGGTTATGTTTCTTGCAGGTAAAGCACATCCAATGAAACTCTCATAGCATAAGTGTCACTTATATGACAATAACACAGGATTCACTTCATATAGTAGTCTAATCCTATAAGCATTTTAGTCTAGTCACCATATAGTTGTCTAATCCCTCTATATCAAATAAAATCAAATGTATTTATAAAGCCCTTCGTACATCAGCTGATATCTCAAAGTGCTGTACAGAAACCCAGCCTAAAACCGCAAACAGCAAGCAATGCAGGTGTTGAAGCACGTTGGCTAGGAAAAACTCCCTAGAAAGGCCAAAACCTAGGAAGAAACCTAGAGAGGTTTTAGGCTGGGGTGGCAGGGTAGCCTAGTGGTTAGAGCATTGGACTAGTAACTTAAAAGGTTGCAAGTTCAAATCCCTGAGCTGACATGGTACAAATCTGTTGTTCCCCTGAACAGGCAGTTAACCCACTGTTCCTAGGCCATCATTGAAAATAAGAATTTGTTCTTAACTGACTTGCCTAGTTAAATAAAGGTAAAAAATAAAAAGAGGAACCAGGCTATGAGGGGTGGCCAGTCCTCTTCTGGCTGTGCAGGGTGGAGATTATAACAGAACATGGCCAAGATGTTCAAATGTTCATAAATGACCAGCATGGTCAAATAATTGGTCTGGGACAGGTAGCATGTCCGGTGAACAGGTCAGGATTCCATAGCCGCAGGCAGAATAGTTGAAACTGGAGCAGCAGCACGGCCAGGTGGACTTGGGACAGCAAGGAGTCATCATGCCAGGTAGTCCTCGATAAGATTTTTAGTGTAGTCTAATCCTTCTATAAACCTCTATATGATTACTTCAGCTGTAATCTCCCATTACATCAAAAATGAAAGAAGAAGTCATCTGATGTAAGGGAACTCCATCTGCCGCCCCTTGTTGTTTTGGTGGATTTTGAAAAACACATAATGCTCTGCATATCCACCGATTCAGTTTTGAGCTGAATTCAGTTTTGAAGTTGAACTAAACATCACCAAACGTCGTCTGCAGGGGAACGATGACAGAGGCTTGTCGTCTGGGTTCATACAGCAAGGCAAGCTAATGCCGTTCGAGAAAAATGTCCCTCTCGCCACCAAAAGGGACTTGGGGAGCTCTGTGAAAAGTTCAGCCATCTTACCTCTGGTTACCGTCTCTCCCTGAACACTGATCTGACAGCTGATCTGACAGCTGCTACAAAGGCCTGGAATCAAGTATACTTCCTCCTTCCTTTATTGTCACCAGTGAGACTTTCCTACCATGACTCAGTGCACATTGACGCTCACAGAGCAACAGAGCACCATAACGCTTGTCTTCTCCAGCCTGCTGTGGGATCAATAGCCCTTTCATCCCATCTCTGTGGCTCTGATAACTGTCTAGGAGACCCAGGGATAATGACAGGCAAAATAGTCAAACTTGGTTCTGTTTTTATATCAATCACGACAGAGTTTGGATTCGGGGATATGTGTTATGAGACGCCATCGGCTTATCTTCACAGAAGGATTGAGTCCTTCACGGTAGACCCCCTAATGCCTGAGACGGGAAACACTCTTTACACACCATTTTGCCCCGTGGTCGGTGCTCTATGTCATGGTGGGTGTTGCTTCAAAGTGGACCATAAATTAAGCTATGGTGGGTTTGTACTTTATAGTTTACATGCACTTTCTTTCATAGTTTATGCACTTTCATTTTAGTTAAACATTTTGTTTTACTTGAACTAATAGCTAGCTACTAATTGCCTCTACCAGTTTTCTCAAAAGTGAACAATATGTAATGTCAAGTTTTGCTTGCTAGCCAACCAACAATGCCAATGTCGCTATCAAGCCAATCTACTAAATTTACCTGAATGAAATACTCTGAACAAAAATATAAATGCAACATGCAACAATTTCAGTTCATAAGGAAATCAATCATGTCAGCATACCAATAGTACACTCCCTCAAAATGTAAGACATGTGTGGCATTGTGTTGTGTGACAAAATATATTTTGGCCTTTTGTTGTCCCTCACAAAGTGCACCTGTGTAATCATCATGCGGTTTAATCAGCTTCTTGATATCCCACACATGTCAAGTGGATGGATTATCTTGGCAATGTAGAAATTCTCACCTAAAGGGATATAAACTAATTTGAGAAATATGCTTTTTTGTGTGTTTGGAATATTTCTGGGATCTTTTATTTAAACTCTTGAAACATGGGATCAACACTTTACATGTTTTCATTTATATTTTTGTTCAGTGTATTTAATTGTGACTAGATTAAATCTAATTTCACTGAGATTGGTTTGTCAACACACAATATTGCCTGTATAATGGCAATCACCGAGATTCATTAGTTGTGTTGCTGGCTTCATTGAAACCTGTTAATCTGATGGAGTATGGATGGCCTTGGTCTCATGTATTTTGTTTGAGGACCTATACATGAGCTGAATTGATCCTGGAGGCAGACTTACACATCCAGTCTCATTACTTTGTGTGTATGATATCTCGTAACTTTAAACAACGTACAATTGGTTTATCTTCGTTCTATCCCGTGGCTGCATGAAATAGGGAACATAACGTGAATTCAGTGATCACATTGGATTACTTCCTCTATTGTGGCTCCCTGACGAAACAGTAACATCCATTACTGTAGTTAGGCTTAGCCGACCAGTACTCTACGGCTTAACGGTGCATTGAATAGATTCCACAATGAGCGGGTGCTGGCTTGTTCTTCATACTCTGTGCACCCATAGGAAATGTATGTCCACCATGGAGTATAGCGCCGCACACCGGGCCAAACAGCGTGAAAGGAGTAGTTACCGTCTCAAGCATTAGAGATCTGCCGTGAATGACTCAATCCTTCCGTGAAGAATACGCCCATGGCGTCTCATAACATATATTCCCTGTAGTGAAAATCCAAACTCAAAGTCATCATTGATATAAAAACAGAATCAAATTGGAGTATTTTGGCTGTCAGAGTGGGTCCCTGCCTGAGACTGTCTCAGTGTATCTGAAAGAGATTTAATGAGTCTCTGGTTAGGTTAGGTGCTGGAGGGGCATGGATCTTCATTGGTCTTCACAGATAGACGCAGGCCCTCATAGATTTCCTGGAGTTATTGCTGACCATGTGACCTGACCAGTAAAACCTCTGGGTCTTTGTAATGAAACTAGGGTCATGTCTATATGGGGTACAGCTTTTGTCAAAGGTACTTCAAAAGTAGATTTTTGTTGTTTTATTTTAGGTAACCCTAACCCTTTTCCTAACCTAACCTAATTCTCCTAATCAGCAGTGTACTGTAACGGTTTTGACTTGAGGTTATTGTTTGTAGGGGTGCCAGCTAGGTTGTGCAAACCAGAGAAAAATATTGATTTCTCCTTTTTATTAGAGAGGGAATGAGTCCCGTCCGTCAAGTCTACACCAATACAAAGGACTGATGTAAAAAAGTCACTGGTAAATGTCCCGTCCCTCGGGCCTAAAAAAGTGTCCAGCCCGGGGAAATGAGTGCAGTGAACTCAAGTGACCTTAGTCACGCAATGTTAATCAGTTCATAAAGTGTAAACCCAGTCTCAATCATACAATCAAAATCTCAAACTCTTTTACCACACAACCATAAAGAGTATCAAATCTGAGAAGTCTTCAACTACAACTGACCACATAAATCAACCCGGTATAAATCACACTAAAACAAATGAAATACCGTTTGCCAAAAAGTCGTTGTCAGTCAGACAATCCGATACGCCAACAGATCTCCAGCAGAGAAACAGCAGAGAAATAGCAGAGACAGGACATGAAGAAACAGCAGAGACAGGACATGAAGAAACAGCAGAGACAGGACATGAAGAAACAGCAGAGACAGGACATGAAGAAACAGCAGAGACAGGACATGAAGAAACAGCAGAGACAGGACATGAAGAAACAGCAGAGACAGGACATGAAGAAACAGCAGAGACAGGACATGAAGAAACAGCAGAGACAGGACATGAAGAAACAGCAGAGACAGGACAGCAGAGAAGAAAAACAGCAGAGACAGGACATGAAGAAACAGCAGAGACAGGACATGAAGAAACAGCAGAGACAGGACATGAAGAAACAGCAGAGACAGGACATGAAGAAACAGCAGAGACAGGACATGAAGAAACAGCAGAGACAGGACATGAAGAAACAGCAGAGACAGGACATGAAGAAACAGCAGAGACAGGACATGAAGAAACAGCAGAGACAGGACATGAAGAAACAGCAGAGACAGGACATGAAGAAACAGCAGAGACAGGACATGAAGAAACAGCAGAGACAGGACATGAAGAAACAGCAGAGACAGGACATGAAGAAACAGCAGAGACAGGACATGAAGAAACAGCAGAGACAGGACATGAAGAAACAGCAGAGACAGGACATGAAGAAACAGCAGAGACAGGACATGAAGAAACAGCAGAGACAGGACATGAAGAAACAGCAGAGACAGGACATGAAGAAACAGCAGAGACAGGACATGAAGAAACAGCAGAGACAGGACATGAAGAAACAGCAGAGACAGGACATGAAGAAACAGCAGAGACAGGACATGAAGAAACAGCAGAGACCAACTGAGATGTGTTTTCCAAAGTAAGAAATGAGTGGATCTGGTGCTGGTTAATCTTGAGACAAGGCCACAAAGCAAAACAAACAGAGTAAAGAAGCTTTGGGAACTGAGGGTTGAACTCACAACCCACTCTTGCGTAGCTGATGCTGGCTATTTCATAGGGAATTAAAAGTGAAGCACTGAGACGGTTTAGACAAATTCAGGGCCGTCACAGTACGTTCTCTGAACTTGCCTCGAAAAGAACAAAAGAACATTTGGACAAAAGCTGTATCCCATCTAGACAACCTGAAACTATGGCCCTGTGTTTGTCCTAAACAGGTCATGTGATGAGGACAAAATCCTAGCCTTACTCACAGGCCAACTGAAGTCATTCTGACAACAGATGCTAACTAGCCTTGATAGGGTATGTCAGTGACAGACCATCACTATGGTGACATACTTTGATTGACAGGTGGTCTAAGGTAGAAGTTCTGACAGGGCCTGCTCTTTTTCGATGCCTCGTCTATTCATTAATTCATTAATGTCGCCTGCATGGGGGAAAAATGCTGACGCCAGTTTAGCTGTGAATCGGCTTCCCATCTCAGGCCCCGACCATATCGTTTCTTCTTGTTGGCCTCAGATTTAAAAAGAATGCCACACACACAGAGACACACAGACACACATAGAGAGGGGTTGGGTTAAATGCGGAAGACACATTTCAGTTGTACAACTGACTAGGTATCCCCCTTTTCTTTTCCAACAGCCAGCATTCAACGCTGGGGGAAAACAGACATCAATTAATATGAAATAAACATCCTATCTCGGCCTCTCCCTCCTCGTGTTTCAGAGCCCGTCTACAGCATTCACTATGGGACTCTTAACAAGAAGTTGCATCATGTTAGATCCCTACAACGATTCCCTTTTAAAAATGTGCCATAAATCTCAGCCATATGTGGTCAGTGGGATAACGCTCTCCGCTGTTGGCATCTTGATCGTCATTTAATTGACGGGCTAGGGGACCTGTGATTAATTATCCTCTTAAATGTCAGACGGATGACAATTAGACTGTCGACAATTACCAAGTCTAAGAAACAAATACCTTCTGTGTCCACCGGAACTCATGATTACTGTCATGGATGCTTTCCTGTGGACAAGAATACATCCAGTTAATGTGGGACCTGTTCTTATCTTCTAGCACAAAGTACATGATATGAGTGACATTTCCTACATCATAAAAGGATAATCGGGGCGGCAGGTGGCCTAGTGGTTAGAGAGTTGGACTAGTAACCAAAATGTTGCAAGATTGAATCCCTGAGCTGACATGTTAAAAATCTGTCGTTCTGCCCCTGAACAAGGCAGTTAACCCACAGTTCCTAGGCCGTCATTGAAAATAAGAATTTGTTCTTAAACTGACTTGCCTAGTTAAATAAAGGTCAAATAAAATATAAAAAATGTTACTTGACATATCCTCAAGTATGAGTTGTCAATTGTCATTCTGATAGCACTGCTAGCTATGGCTGTTGTTGCCAATTTACCAAAAGGCTGTTACAAGTCATACAAGTCGCTGCAAAGCATATGCAGAGAACCTGGGAGCCGCGCACTCACTCTTTGAGGAAAGGTGTCTTGCCAAGGACACAAATAGACTTATTCAATTTTAATTAGCCTTCGTCTCTTCTCTCCATCTGTGTATAGAAGCATCTGGGCAAAAACACCAGACGGCAGACACGGCAAACCCCATTTTGGCCCATTAGGGGTTTGATAAATGTCTGCTGCTGGAACGCCGGCGACACGGAAGCGGGAACATCAGAGGAACGCCACAGCCCCTCTCCATCATCTTAAATGTTCCACAGAGGCGTTCGCTCCGCAATTAAACAAAGCGTGCAGCCCTGGACCCTAACCCGGGACTGTCGGAAAGACCCCCAAGCCACAGCTGCCTAGAAATAAGCCTGTCTTCTTACACGAACAGCGGGAGAAGAGAGAGTGGAGATGGGGGAAGAACGTAAGGAGGGAGAGAAAGAGCAAGGGGGGCTTGAAGCAGAGGCTTTTTCATTTTTATATCAAATCATAACCATTTTATCTCTTTCTCTTTCAAGTAAACATAGAACATATTCGCTAAAAGTTAAGATGTAACTAAAGTTAATTATAGCTGGCCACCAGGTTCGCTCCGTGGGGCGATGCACAATTGGCCTAGCGTCGTCCGTGTTAGGGAGGGTTTGGCCGGTAGGGATATCCTTGTCTCATCGCGCACCAGCGACTCTTGTGGAGGGCCGGGCGCAGTGCGTGCTAACCAAGGTAGCCAGGTGCACAGTGTTTCCTCCGACACATTGGTGCGGCTGGCTTCCGGGATGGATGCGCGCTGTGTTAAGAAGCAGTGCGGCTTGGTTGGGTTGTGTTTCGGAGGACGCATGGCTTTCGACCTCCGTCTCTCCCGAGGACGTATGGGAGTTGTAGCAATGAGACAAGATAAAAATTAATAACAATTGGATACCACGAAATTGGGGAGAAAAGGGGGTAAAATGTAAATTAATTAAATAAAAAAACAAGTTAAGTTAGCATTTCTCCTTTGCCAAGATAATCCAACCACCTGACAGGTGTGGCATATCAAGAACCTGATTAAACATTATGATCATTACACAGGTTCACCTTGTGCTGGGGACAATAAAAGGCCACTCTTAAATGTGCAGTTTTTTCACACAACACAAGAACACAGATGTCTCAAGTTTTTAGGGGGTGTAGAATTGGCATGCAACTACACGAATGTCCACCAGAGCTGTTACCAGAGAATTGAATGGTCATTCTCTATCAAAAGCATTTGTCAGTACATCCAACTGGCCTCACAACCGCAGGCCACGTGTAACCGAGCCATCCCAGAACCTCCACGTCCAGCTTCTTCACCCGCGGGATCGTCTAAGGGGGTGCTGCAGAGAATTTCTGTCTGTAATGAAGCCCTTTCGTGGGGAAAACTAATTCTGATTGGCAAGGCCTTTCTCCCCAGTGGGTGGGCCTGGTTGTCAAGTGGGTGGGTCTATGCCCTCCAAGGCCCACCCATGGCTTTTGTTCAGTATACTTTTTACTCCATACATTTTGCCTGACACCCAAAAGTACTTATTACATTTTGAATGCAGTAAAATGGACCAATTCACCCTCTAATCAAGAGAACATCCCTGATCTTCCCTACTGCCTCTGATCTGGCAGACTCACTAAACACACATGCTTCGTTTGTCAAATATTGTCTAAGTGTTGGAATTTGCCCATTGCTATCTGTAAATGGGGGTGGAAAATTCCACCCCAAAATTACATTTTGGTATTTGTTTCATTAGTCCATTGTTGACCATAGTCCCAAAATGTTTTGCTTGTCAGCACTCAAGTTTTGAAGATATGTAAATTTCAAAATACAGAAATCATTGTTACTGATACTTTTGACACTTAAGTATATTTTAGCATTAGTATCTTTTAACTTCCAAAAAGAGTTCTACTTGGATCCAAAAAGGGTTCTACCTGGAACCAAAAAAGGGTTCTCCCATGGGGACAGCCACAGAACCCTTGGAATCCATTCTTCCAAGAGCGTAGAATATGCATAATGAACCTAAAAGCCTTTTTTAAAGAGTGTTCAGCAAGAGAAGCATCAACTGATTCTGATTGTCCAAGATAGGAGAAAACATCCGCTGTGTATTGCTCTCGTAGTTTGAGGAGGCTTACAAGATAAATCTTCAATGCTCTTTCTGTCAAATGCATACAAATATGCTAGAGATGCTCATATAACACGGCTCATCCATGCCATGGTGGACCCGGAATTTGAACGCACGCCACCACAACACAACGCACTCCAGAAACACCATTTGATCCAGTTCGGTGTCCTGGAGAACAGTACTTTAGGTCTCAGGAATCCATGCTAATTTAGCCACCCGATCCACTACACTCACATGTGAGTACCTAGGTCACTCATCCTAAAACGTCACATAGTAGTGAGTACTAGTGATTAAGAGCACTGACGTGCCTTCTACACAGTGTAGGATCCACAGAAGACTGTAAGACAGGAGGTTAATTATGCATTATGGCATGTTGCGTATCCTTTCTGCAGACTACACCAGCATTGTTTACGCTTAACATCACAATGGTGGGCTAACCCAACCACGACACACACACACTGCACTACATACACACACACACTGCACACACACATACACACACACTTACAGACACAGACACAAGCACAAATCCTGGCAGTGTGGTGCCAGGATAATAACCTCTCCCTCAACATGATCAAGACCAAGGAGATGACTGTGGACCACAGAAAAAGGAGGACAGAGCATGCCACCATTCTCATTGACGGGTCTGTAGTGGAGCAGGTTGAGAGCTTCAAGTTCCTTGATGTCCACATCACCAACAAACTAACATGGTCCAAACACACCAAGACAGTAGTGAAAAGGGCTTGACAACACCTATTCCCCCTCAGAAGACTGAAAATATTTGGCATGGGTCCTCAGGTCCTCAAAAAGTTCAACAGATGCACCATGCACTGGTTGCAGCACCGCCTGGTATGGTAACTGCATGGCCTCTGACCGCAAGGCACTACAGAGGGTAGTCCGTACGGCCCAGTACATCACTGGAGCCAAGCTCCCTGCCATCCAGGACCTCTATACCAGACGGTGTCAGATTTAGGCCCTAAAAATTGCCAAGGACTCCAGCCACTGTAGTCATAGACTGTTCTCTCTGCTAGGGCACGGCAAGCTGTACCAGAACACCACCTCTAGGTCAAAACGGCTTCTTAACAGCTTCTACGCCCAAGCCACAAGACTCTTGAACAGTTAATCAAATGGCTACCTGGACTATTTGCATTGTCCACACCCCACCATTTAAACGCTGCTGATACACTCTGTTTATTATCCATGCATAGTTACTTTACCTCTTCCTACATGTACATACTACCTCAATTACCTCAACTAGTCTCCTCACATTGACTCTGTACCAGAACCCCTGTATATAGTCTCCTCACATTGACTCTGTATCAGAACCCCTGTATATAGTCTCCTCACATTGACTCTGTACCAGAACCACTGTATATAGTCTCCTCACATTGACTCTGTACCAGAACCCCTGTATATAGTCTCCTCACATTGACTCTGTATCAGAACCCCTGTATATAGTCTCCTCACATTGACTCTGTACCAGAACCCCTGTATTTAGCCTCCTCACATTGACTATGTACCAGAACCCCCTGTGTACAGCCTCCTCACATTGACTCTGTACCAGAACCCCCTGTATACAGCCTCCTCACATTGACTCTGTATCAGAACCCCTGTATATAGTCTCCTCACATTGACTCTGTATCAGAACCCCTGTATATAGTCTCGCTCCTGTTATTTTATTGTTGCTCCTTAATTATTTGTTATATTATATATATATATTACATACACACACACACACACACACACACACACACACACACACACACACACACACACACACACACACACACACACACACACACACACACACACACACACACACACACACACACACACACACACACACACACACACACACACACACACACACACACACACGCACACACACACACATACACATACACATAAACACACAGACACACACACACACACATACACACACACACACATACACATACACATACACACACACACACACACTGCCTCTACGTACAGGAAAGCTATGGAGATGTTTCTTTATCCTATCAATGATTTAATCCTCATTACACACACCAACATACTCCATTGTCTTTCCACAGTGTGGGCTTCCACACACCACTGTCTACCAAACTCATTGGGAACCCATTGCAAGGAAAGGTATTGTAAAGGGCTTGAATTGCCACTCACGGAATGCCTCTTAAGCATGTTAAGCTATTATCCATTGGGTTAGGGTTGGGGAAGCTGGCCAAAGAGTGAAGCCAAGAACTTGCGCCAACAACAATAGGCAGACATGAAGACGCTTGGCTACAGCTTGAGCCAGAGATGGAATAGGAACGCATAGACCAATGCTTATTAGACCAATGCTGCAATGACGTAGCGCAGCATACATACACTGGAAGATAGAATAAATATCCAGATGCTATGTAGCTGATGTCGATAGTGTGAAATCTGCATCCATTTTTTCCCTCTCTGATCTGTCCCAAGTGGTTCTATGCTAAACTGACAGAGGGCTGATTGAATTAAATGATTGTGTGTTGGTATTCCAACAGCAGTCAGTACACACACGTAATCAACTGCTCTGTGTGTGTGTGTGTGTGTGTGTGTGTGTGTGTGTGTGTGTGTGTGTGTGTGTGTGTGTGTGTGTGTGTGTGTGTGTGTGTGTGTGTGTGTGTGTGTGTGTGTGTGTGTGTGTGTGTGTGTGTGTGTGTGTGTGTGTGTGTGTGTGTGTGTGTGTGTGTGTGTGTGTGTGTCTGTGTGTGTGTGTGTGTAAGAAAGGCAAGTCTATATCGCCTCTCCACAGGCTCAGTGGGAGCCGGCGGGGCCCCTGATTGATGGACGGGACCGACAGTCGTTAAATATTCCTAGATTTACACTGGGACTGATGAAGCGATCATCTCCCCATCCACCGGCCTGACGTAAATCCATCCGGCCCCACTGCAGCCTGACAGCCTGCCTTGCCAGGAAAGGAGGAGAGAAGCGGGGGAAATAAAGACAGTATGGGTGGAAGAAGAGGGGGAGTGGGGGAGAGCTGAGCAGGCAGCCGATGGGACAGAGACAGGAAATAAAACAACTATTTCTTTATGGATATACATTGAGATTAGCAGCTCTCCCAGGTGCACCGTATAGCATAGAAAGACATACACCCTCTCTGATATACTGTATATATGCCTACACCCCACACATAAACGCATTCCACCTTGGCGTGGCTGTCCATTTGAAATCGATGATGACAATGCTTCGCTTTTGTGACACACACATAAAAACACAAACATAAACATACATAACCCCCCCCCCCCTCCACACACACACACAATTGCACACATAAACACATAAAATTTTGGCTGTCCATCGAAATCGATGACGACAACATTCCGCTTGTAACACACACACACCCCAACACATATACACCCACCCTTCTCTCCCCACTGAGAATTAGCGGTGTTCCGTCAGAACGCAGCATGCCTGCGACAATATGCCACAAGATTCCGTTAATTCAATAAGAATCTTCACATACCAATGGGTAGAGGCTTTGTGACAAGCATCATCCACTCAGAGCATCATCTACTCAGACTGTTCACTCCAAGTAAACAAAGAAAGTGAAGGCTTCCTGTTCCATGCCCACAGGACTCCATTCCAGGTGTATAATCCCACTGTCAAGACGGAAACACATGCACAAACACACTACACCATATTTGTCTCATTCACCAACCCATGCACACACATGCACACGCATACATATATACACACACACACACACTACACCATATTTGTCTCATTCACTAACCCACGCACGCACGCACACACACACACTTACACCGTATTCGTCTCATTCATGAACACACACACAAATACACACTCCAACCCTTGAGTAAGCTGACACCTCGCTCACACAAATACACACTCCAACCCTTGAGTAAGCTGACACCTCGCTCACACAAATACACACTCCAACCCTTGAGTAAGCTGACACCTCGCTCACACAAATACACACTCCAACCCTTGAGTAAGCTGACACCTCGCTCACACAAATACACACTCCAACCCTTGAGTAAGCTGACACCTCGCTCACACAAATACACACTCCAACCCTTGAGTAAGCTGACACCTCGCTCACACAAATACACACTCCAACCCTTGAGTAAGCTGACACCTCGCTCACACAAATACACACTCCAACCCTTGAGTAAGCTGACACCTCGCTCACACAAAGCCAGAAATTCTGGCAACCTTTAATTTGACGCTTGGGGCCCATCTCTCTGCTCAAGATGTCGCTTGTCCAGCGATGACATCACTGATGGAACACTAGGTCTCCTGAGGGGTCAGGCACGGGGCCACGGTGGGGAGGGGGGCTACGCCTTAACCCTTCCCTGTCCTGTGACAATCACCCCTCGTCCTCTAAGCATGACCAGGTGCCCCACATCACCCCTCGTCCTCTAAGTATGACCAGGTGCCCCACATCACCCCTCGTCCTCTAAGCATGACCAGGTGCCCCACATCACCCCTCGTCCTCTAAGTATGACCAGGTGCCCCACATCACCCCTCGTCCTCTAAGCATGACCAGGTGCCCCACATCACCCCTCGTCCTCTAAGCATGACCAGGTGCCCCACATCACCCCTCGTCCTCTAAGCATGACCAGGTGCCCCACATCACCCCTCGTCCTCTAAGCATGACCAGGTGCCCCACATCACCCCTCGTCCTCTAAGTATGACCAGGTGCCCCACATCACCCCTCGTCCTCTAAGTATGACCAGGTGCCCCACATCACCCCTCGTCCTCTAAGCATGACCAGGTGCCCCACATCACCCCTCGTCCTCTAAGCATGACCAGGTGCCCCACATCACCCCTCGTCCTCTAAGCATGACCAGGTGCCCCACATCACCCCTCATCCTCTAAGCCCAGGTGCCCCACATCACCCCTCGTCCTCTAAGCATGACCAGGTGCCCCACATCACCCCTCGTCCTCTAAGCATGACCAGGTGCCCCACATCACCCCTCGTCCTCTAAGCATGACCAGGTGCCCCACATCACCCCTCGTCCTCTAAGCATGACCAGGTGCCCCACATCACCCCTCGTCCTCTAAGCATGACCAGGTGCCCCACATCACCCCTCGTCCTCTAAGCATGACCAGGTGCCCCACATCACCCCTCGTCCTCTAAGCATGACCAGGTGCCCCACATCACCCCTCGTCCTCTAAGCATGACCAGGTGCCCCACATCACCCCTCGTCCTCTAAGCATGACCAGGTGCCCCACATCACCCCTCATCCTCTAAGCATGACCAGGTGCCCCACATCACCCCTCGTCCTCTAAGCATGACCAGGTGCCCCACATCACCCCTCGTCCTCTAAGCATGACCAGGTGCCCCACATCACCCCTCGTCCTCTACGTATGACCAGGTGCCCCACATCTCCCCGGTGACACCCCTGATGTACAATTAGTCACTCTGCAGTGTGTGTGTGTGTGTGTGTGTGTGTGTGTGTGTGTGTGTGTGTGTGTGTGTGTGTGTGTGTGTGTGTGTGTGTGTGTGTGTGTGTGTGTGTGTGTGTGTGTGTGTGTGTGTGTGTGTGTGTGTGTGTGTGTGTGTGTGTGTGTGTGTGTGTGTGGACCAGGAAACTGCTCCTCTCCCTCTCTGTCAGTGTGTCTATGACGTACCCCTCCGAGCATCACTTCCCAGCCAAGGTAAACACACTGCGGCAACGGATGACATTAAAGTTGTGGACACACTGCACCCACACGTACAGTATCCTTCCACTAACATCCCAGTTCATTCTCTATTTCCTTCTATATAGGACACTGTGGGTCAGTTGCCGAGACACATTTAAAGTCCTGGATCCAACTTTTTTAAAACAGCATTTTTAAAGTTCCACATCTTGAAGACTTGATTGCTGACAAAAGGATGTGGGACGATACCAACAATGGACGAATGAAACAAATACCTAAAGACAGTTCGGGGTGGAGTTGTCTTCTAACCTGTACATCCAACCAGGATCCAGTGCGCCTGCTCACTCTGTGAAAGCCAATGTGTCCAAATAGGTTGGATTCTATTGGGCGATGCAGTGGTGTGCAGTGGTGTGCAGTGGTGTGCAGTGGTGTTGCAGTGGTGTGCAGTGGTGTGCAGTGGTGTTGCAGTGGTGTGCAGTGGTGTGCAGTGGTGTGCAGTGGTGTTGCAGTGGTGTGCAGTGGTGTGCAGTGGTGTGCAGTGGTGTTGCAGTGGTGTGCAGTGGTGTTGCAGTGGTATTGCAGTGGTGTGCAGTGGTGTGCAGTGGTGTTGCAGTGGTGTGCAGTGGTGTTGCAGTGGTGTTGCAGTGGTGTGCAGTGGTGTTGCAGTGGTGTTGCAGTGGTGTGCAGTGGAATGGATCAAAGGCCAAATCCGTTTCAAGTCTCTAAACTCTGATGTGTTCAAGAGACTCACAGGTACAAAGGGATCCTGTAGGACATAAAACGATTGTCCATACGCCTTAGGCCTTAATAAAAACCCACAGCTATATTATTTTGTAGCAGCTACAGTATAACCATTATACAGCCATTTGAGCAGGGCAGTGGCTTTTATCTCTACTCTCTAAGTCACCAGATGCTGCAGGAAATATTAAATGGTTATATGCCCCAGCCTAGCACCATATTTTATGGAGCAGAGTGCACTGTTATCACTGCACTGGTCTATGTCAACCTGGGTGAGAAGGGGGGTGACCTGACAATCCCCCTCATAGGGAGCAGGCAGGCAGAGAGCAGAGGGGCTGCCCAGGGAGCTAAGTGCTGCCTCTGCAGTGAGCAGCAACATGTTAACTCCAGTCTGGGAGGTGCTCTCTATCACTCTCTCCATTGGATGAGTGTGGATGTCCTCTCCATCTGTTCCTTATTCTCTTTCTCCAATATCCCCCCATTTCTCCCTCTGTGGATAACCAAATTAACTCCCTACTGTCTCTCTCTCTCTCTCTCTCTCTCTCTCTCTCTCTCTCTCTCTCTCTCTCTCTCTTCTCTCTCTCTCTCTCTCTCTCTCTCTCTCTCTCTCTCTCTCTCTCTCTCTCTCTCTCTCTCTCTCTCTCTCTCTCTCTCTGTCTGTCTGTCTGTCTGTCTGTCTGTCTGTCTGTCTGTCTGTCTGCCTGCCTGTCTGTCTGTCTGTCTGTCTGTCTGTCTGTCTGTCTGTCTGTCTGTCTGTCTGTCTGTCTGTCTGTCTGTCTGTCTGTCTGTCTGTCTGTCTGTCTGTCTGTCTGTCTGTCTGTGTCTGTCTGTCTGTCTGTCTGTCTGTCTGTCTGTCTGTCTGTCTGTCTGTCTGTCTGTCTGTCTGTCTGTCTCCGTCTCTCTCTTTCTGTATCTCTCTGTCTGTCTGTCTCTCTCTCTCTGTCTCCGTCTCTCTCTTTCTGTATCTCTCTGTCTCTCTGTCTGTCTCTCTCTCTCTCCTCTCTCTGCGGATAACCAAATTAACGCCCTACTGTTTCTCTCTCTCTCTCTCTCTCTCTCTCTCTCTCTCTCTCTCTCTCTCTCTCTCTCTCTCTGTGGATAACCAAATGAACTCCCTACTGTTTCTGTCTCTCTCTCTCTCTCTTTCTCTCTCTCTCTCTGCTCTGCTTCCCTCCCTCCCTCTCTCCATCTCTCTGTGAAGGATGCTCCCGTCTGGGCTTGCTGCTCTCTGTTGCAGCGCTGCAGTATATGAATGAGGGATGGACTGTTAAGGCAGAGCGGATCCAGCCAGGAGAACCGATTGAGGGAGGGAGGAAAGAGAGAGAGAAAATGAGAGAAAGAAATAAAAAAGAAAGAGGGATAAAGGGGTAGAGGGGTGTAAAGGGGTAGAGAGGGTGTAAAGGGGTAGAGAAGGGTGTAAAGGGGTAGAGAGGGTGTAAAGGGGTAGAGAAGGGTGTAAAGGGGTAGAGAGGGTGTAAAGGGGTAGAGAAGGGTGTAAAGGGGTAGAGAGGGTGTAAAGGGGTAGAGAAGGGTGTAAAGGGGTAGAGAGGGTGTAAAGGGGTAGAGGGGGGTAAAGGGGTAGAGAGGGGTGTAAAGGGGTATAAGGGTGTAAAGGGGTAGTCAGGGGTGTAAAGGGGTAGAGAGGGGTGTAAAGGGGTAGAGAGGGGTGTAAACGGGTAGAGGGGTGTAAAGGGGTAGAGAAGGGTGTAAAGGGGTAGAGAGGGGTGTAAACGGGTAGAGGGGTGTAAAGCGGTAGAGAGGGGTGTAAACGGGTAGAGGGGTGTAAGGGGGTAGAGGGGTGTAAAGGGGTAGAGAGGGGTGTAAACGGGTAGAGGGGTGTAAGGGGGTAGAGGGGTATAAAGGGGTAGAGGGGTAGAGAGGGGGTAAAGGGGTAGAGAGGGGTGTAAAGGGGTAGAGGGGTGTAAACGGGTAGAGGGGTGTAAAGGGGTAGAGGGGTGTAAAGGGGTAGAGAAGGGTGTAAATGGGTAGAGAAGGGTGTAAAGGGGTAGAGGGGTGTAAAGGGGTAGATGGGGGTAGAGAGGGGGTAGAGGGGTAGAGAGGGGAGTAAAGGGGTAGAGCGGGGTCTAAAGGGGTAGAGCGGGGTGTAAAGGGGTAGAGGGTTAGAGAGGGGGTAAAGGGGTAGAGAGGGGTGTAAAGGGGTAAAGGGGTAGAGAAGGGTGTAAATGGGTAGAGAAGGGTGTGAAGGGGTAGAGAGGGGTAAAGGGGTAGAGAGGGGTGTAAAGGGGTAGAGGGGGTAAAGGGGTAGAGAGGGGTGTAAAGGGGTAGAGAGGGGTGTAAAGGGGTAGAGAGGGGGTAAAGGGGTAGAGAGGGGTGTAAAGGGGTAGAGAAGGGTGTAAAGGGGTAAAGGGGTAGAGAAGGGTGTAAAGGGGTAGAGAGGGGGCTAAAGGGGTAGAGAGGGGGTAAAGGGGTAGAGAGGGATGTAAAGGGGTAGAGAGGGGTGTAAACGGGTAGAGGGGTGTAAAGGGGTAGAGAGGGCTGTAAAGGGGTAGAGAGGGGTGTAAAGGGGTAGAGAGGGGGTAAAGGGGTAGAGAGGGGTGTAAAGGCGTAGAGAGGGGTGTAAAGGGGTAGAGATGGGTGTAAAGGGGTAGAGAAGGGTGTAAAGGGGTAAAGGGGTAGAGAAGGGTGTAAAGGGGTAGAGAAGGGTGTAAAGGGGTAAAGGGGTAGAGAAGGGTGTAAAGGGGTAGAGAGGGGGTAAGGGGGTAGAGAGGGGTGTAAAGGGGTAGAGAGGGGTAAAGGGGTAGAGAGGGGTAAAGGGGTAGAGAGGGGTGTAAAGGGGTAGAGAAGGGTGTAAAGGGGTAAAGGGGTAGAGAAGGGTGTAAAGGGGTAGAGAGGGGGTAAAGTGGTAGAGAGGGGGTAAAGGGGTAGAGAGGGGGTAAAGGGGTAGAGAGGGATGTAGAGGGGTAAAGGGGTAGAGAAGGGTGTAAAGGGGTAGAGGGGTGGAGAGGGGGTAAAGGGGTAGGGAGGGGGTAAAGGGGAAGAGAGTGGTGTAAAGGGGTAGAGAAGGGTGTAAAGGGGTAGAGAAGGGTGTAAAGGGGTAGGGAGGGGTGTAAAGGGGTAGAGAGGGGTGTAAAGGGGTAGAGAGGGGTAAAGGGGTAGAGAGGGGTGTAAAGGGGTAAAGGGGTGTAAAGGGTTAAAGGGGTAGAGAGGGGTGTAAAGGGGTAGAGAGGGGTAAAGGGGTAGAGAGGGGTGTAAAGGGGTAAAGGGGTGTAAAGGGGTAAAGGGGTAGAGAAGGGTGTAAAGGGGTAGAGAGGGGGTAAAGGGGTAGAGAGGGGGTAAAGGGGTAGAGAGGGATGTAAAGGGGTAGACAGGGGTGTAAAGGGGTAGAGAGGGTGTAAAGGGGTAGAGAGGGGTGTAAAGAGGTAGAGGGTTGTAAAAGGGTAAAGGGGTGTAAATGGGTAAAGAAGGGTGTAAAGGGGTAGAGAAGGGTGTAGCGGTGGAGAGAGGGTTAAAGGGGTAGAGAGGGGTGTAAAGAGGTAGAGAGAGGGGTAAAGTGGTAGAGAGGGGGATAAAGGGGTAGAGAGGGAGGATTTGCGGGGCATGTAATATAATAAATAATAAATATGCCATTTAGCAGACGCTTTTATCCAAAGCGACTTACAGTCATGTGTGCATACATTCTACGTATGGGTGGTCCGGGGATCGAACCCACTACCCTGGCGTTACAAGCGCCATGCTCTACCAACTGAGCTACAGATTGACACAAAGGTGACCCAATGTCAAACCTCAGGGCACCCTTCATCCCACTCCCTGTCTCCTGAATTACCTTAATCATTCTCCTCTCTCTCCTCCACCCGCTCCTCCTCCTCTTTCACCTCCTCCTCTCTTCCCCCTCCTTTAATCATTCTCCTCTCTCTCCTCCACCCGCTCCTCCTCCTCCTTTCCTGGTGCTGCTCTCTCCCTCCCTCCCTCTTTCGCTCCCTCCCTGCCTGCTGAGTCACACGTCAACCTTGATTAAAAGCCTGTCTCACCCCTGACCACATTTGTCCCCACGCCGCCCTCCGCCTGCCCGCCCGGCACCGCCACAAACCAGCTGGTCAGGAGCCACTCTACCACAGTGAGCCCATGACCTTGGCGGGGACAGCACATACACGCACACAAACATACACACACACACACACACACACACAAAAAAAAACACACCCACAAGTACACACAAATACACACTAACACACAAGCTCACTGCTCTTCTCCTGGGAGTGTGAAAGGTGTCAGCTGCCATTTCAGAAGACTGTGATTATCCTTGAAACCATGTCACCACTATGCCAACACTATGCCACCATGATGCCACCATCATGTCACCATCATGCCACCGTGATGTCACCACTATGCCATCACCATGCCACCATGATGCCGCCACCATACCACCATCATACTATCATAATGCCAACACCATACTACCATGATGCCAACACCATACTACCATGATGCCAACACCATACTACCATGATCACCATACCACCACCATATCACCACCATGATGTCACCACTATCCCAACACCATGCCACCATGATGCCACCATGATGAGGCCACCACCATGATGCCACCACCATACCACCATGATGTCACCACTATAACACACCACAATCCCACCCCCTCTACCCCTCTACCCCTCTACCCATGCCACCATGATGCCACCATGACACCACCACTAATCTACCATGATGCCACCATGACACCACCACTAATCTACCATGATGCCACCATGACACCACCACTAATCTACCATGATGCCACCATGACGCCACCACTAATCTACCATGATGCCACCATGACGCCACCACTAATCTACCATGAGGCCACCGCCATGCCACTACTATGTCACCATGAGGCCACCACCATGCCACCACCATGATGCCACCACCATACCACCATGATGCCACCACCATTATGCCACCACCATACCACCATGATGCCACCACCATGCCAACAGCATACCACCACCATGCCACCATGCCACCATGCCACCATACCAGCATACCACCATGATGCCACCACCATGATGCCACCACCATGATGCCCACCACCATGATGCCACCACCATGATGCCACCACCATGATGCCACCACCATGATGCCACCACTATAACACACCACTATAACACACCACTATAACACACCACTATAACACCCCTCTACCCCTTTTGTTTAAGAACAAATTCGTATTTTCAATGACAGCCTAGGAACAGTGGGTTAACTTTCTTGTTCAGGGGCAGAATGACAGATTTGTACCTTATCAGCTTGGGCATTTGAACTTGCAACCTTCCGGTTGCTAGTCCACTGCTCTAACCACTAGGCTACCCTGGCGCCGAATAGTGGTGAATTACTATAATTTAATATTATAGGGTCTTGAGTTTGTCCCAGTCAGGTCAAGCTGTCAACAAAGACATTATATCTAAGCTATGATGTCAGATTTACCGAATGCAGGTTACTAATAATAAGATAATAATGTCGGGTTGATTTCACATAATACATTCCCCATGGATAGTTTCTAAGCAGTTTAACCTAATGTGAAGCTGAACGGCAGTGTATTTAGATACAATCAAGAGAGTGCCACTAAAACAACACTGGAACACCAAAACACTACCTTACACCTCCACCGCTTCTGATCTGATCACAACATTAGCATTTCACACCCTATGCCCAGATTTTGGCTGTTCGCAAGTGTGGGTTGATTAAAAAGCTGCTTGCTTACTGTGTGTGTGCGTTCGTGCTTGCCTGTGTGGTAGTGTGCGTGCGAGACTGCTGATGTCTCTAAATCAGCCGTCATCGCAGCAGTAGTCTGATCCCCAGGCGCTGAGCCCTGACTCTACCTCTACATAGATCAATAATTAATACTGCCTGCTGCCGTCTCTTCCCAGCACTCAGTGGACACTTACCTTCAAACACCTCCGTTTCTCCATCCTTAACAACAGAGTGAAACTTTCAGAGAGATAGATAGATAGATAGATAGATAGATAGATAGATAGATAGATAGATAGATAGATAGATAGATAGATAGATAGAGAGAGAGAGAGAGAGAGAGAGAGAGAGAGAGAGAGAGAGAGAGAGAGAGAGAGAGAGAGAGAGAGAGAGAACACTGCATCAGCTCACCTACAGAACAATGGGAAAATGTCTGCGCACACACACAATCCATCATACACTCCCGGTAGGGAGCTGTCCATAGGACATGAGGTGCTGAAAAGACAATATCCCTGCACTGATGTGGTGTAGAAGGATAGGAGAGGTGGAGTGTGGATCTGTGCAAGGTGTTGAAATCAGAGGGGCCAGTAAGCTGAAGCATCAGCACAGCAGGAGCTGTCCACATAGGTGTGGTGCTGAAATAGTAGCATTGCCCCGGCTGTTAGGACTACTCCACTATGGTGAAAGGGGGAAAGTGTTGAGGTGTGGATCTGTCTATGTTGCTGAAATTAGAGGGCCTGGAATCTGAAGCAATGAAAATCTAATCAAATCAAATTGCATTGGTCACATACATATATTTAGCAGATGTTATTGCTGGTGTAGTGAAATGCTGGTGTTCCTAGATCCAACAGCGCAGTAGTATTTAACCATTTACAATAATACACAAATCCAAAAGTAAAAGAAAGTCATTAAGAAATATATCAATATTAGGACGAGCAATGTCGGAGAGGCATTGACTAAGAACAGTAGAATAGAATACAGTGTATACAGTCGTGGCAAAAAGTTTAGAGAACGACATAAATATTAATTTTCACAAAGTCTGCTGCCTCAGTTTGTATGATGGCCATTTGCATCCACTCCAGGATGTTATGAAGAGTGATCAGATCAATGGCAAAGTCCCTCTTTGCCAGGCAAATGAACTGAATCCCCCCAAAAACATTTCCACTGCATTTCAACCCTGCCACAAAAGGATTAGCTGACATCAGGTCAGTGATTCTCTCGTTAACGCAGGTGTGAGGGTTGAGGAGGAAAAAGCTGGAGATCACTCTGTCATGCTGATTGAGTTCGTATAACAGACTGGAAGCTTCAAAAGGAGGGTGGTGCTTGGAATCATTGTTCTTCCTCTGTCAATCATGGTTACCTGCAAGGAAACACATGCCGTCATCATTGCTTTGTACAAAAAGGGCTTCACAGGCAAGGATATTGCTGCCAGTGAGATTGCACCTAAATCAACCATTTATTGGATCATCAAGAACTTCAAGGAGGGCGGTCCAATTGCTGTGAAGAAGGCTTCAGGGCGCCCAAGAATGTCCAGCAAGCGCCAGGACCATCTCCTAAAGTTGATTCAGCGGAGGGACCGGGGCACCACCAGTACAGAGCTTGCTCAGGAATGGCAGCAGGCAGGTGTGAATGCATCTGCACGCACAGTGAGGCAGAGACTTTTGGAGGATGGCCTGGTGTCAAGAAGGGCAGCAAAGAAGCCACTTCTCTCCAAGAAAAACATCAGGGACAGACTGATATTCTGTAAAAGGTACAGGGATTGGACGGCTGAGGACTGGGATAGTCATTTTCTCTGATGAATCCCCTTTCTGATTGTTTGGGGCATCTGGAAAAAAGCTTGTCCGGAGAAGACAAGGTGAGCGCTACCATCAGTCCTGTGTCATGCCAACAGTATGCATCCTGAGATCATTCATGTGTGGGGTTGCTTCTCAGCCAAGGGAGTGGGCTCACTCACAATTTTGCCTAAGTACACAGCCATAAATAAAGAATGGTACCATCACATCCTCCGAGAGCAACTTCTCCCAACCATCCAGGAACAGTTTGATGATGAACAATGCCTCTTCCAGCATGATGGAGCACCTTGCCATGAGGCAAAAGTGATAACTAAGTGGCTCGGGGAACAAAACATAAATATTTTTGGTTCATGGCTCGGAAACTCCCCAGACCCTAATCCCGTTGAGAACTTCTGGTCAATCCTCAAGAGGCGGGTGGACAAACAAAAAAACAAAAAAATTCTCCAAGCATTGATTATGCAAGAAAGAGCTGCCATCAGTCAGGATGTGGCCCAGAAGTTCATTGACAGCATGCCAGGGCGGATTGCAGAGGTCTTGAAAAAAAAGGTAAACACTGCAAATATTGACTCTTTGCATCAACATGTAATTGTCTATAAAAGCCTTTGACACTTATGAAATTATTGTAATTGTACTTCAGTATTCCATATTTTTTATTTTATTTCACCTTTATTTAACCTGCTTTACTACAGTCCCATTGATGAGATGAGGCTGTGAGGATGTCATCGCTTTCTCCATTGGGCACTAAGTGCTTGTGCTCTGAGAAGTAGATGGCATCGACAAGGAAACAGAGTATGTGAAACGTGAGTAGATTGTGTTGAAAACAACGGGCGTCCATCTTGGAAGCAGTCTCCAGTTTTTTTATTACTCAATGGATGTGACTCACCATTTGGCTCTGTGGTGGTGTTTGCTTCTGCTCTGTGGTGATGACCCGGGAAAACACTAGATGAGGATAGATATGGCCACTGTACATACACATACACACCAGCCTGGTCTGCCAATGAGTATGTGTGGATATTTGTGGTGCAAATGTGTGTGTGTATGTATGTGTGTCCAACAGATGGTTCCTTTACCCAGGCTCCAGAGCAGAGCCCATTCTGACAGCTTTCCTCTCTGATGCTTCCCCTGCTTCAATCTGTCTACCCTTGTGCCTTCAGTCTGTCTCCCCTTGTGTCTTCAGTCTGTCTCCCCTTGTGTCTTCAGTCTGTCTCCTCCTCTGTCTTCAGTCTGACTCCCCTTGTGTCTTCAGTCTGTCTCCTCTTGTGTCTTCAGTCTGTCTCCCCCTCTGTCTTTAGTCTGTCTCCTCCTCTGTGTTCAGTCTGTCTCCTCCTCTGTCTTCAGTCTGTCTCCCCCTCTGTCTTCAGTCTGTCTCCTCCTCTGTCTTCAGTCTGTCTCCTCCTCTGTCTTCAGTCTGTCTCCTCCTCTGTCTTCAGTCTGTCTCCCCCTCTGTCTTCAGTCTGTCTCCTCTTGTGTCTTCAGTCTGTCTCCCCCTCTGTCTTCAGTCTCTCTCCTCCTCTGTCTTCAGTCTCTCCTCCTCTGTCTTCAGTCTGTCTCCTCCTCTGTCTTCAGTCTGTCTCCTCCTCTGTCTTCAGTCTGTCTCCTCCTCTGTCTTCAGTCTGTCTCCTCCTCTGTCTTCAGTCTGTCTCCTCCTCTGTCTTCAGTCTGTCTCCCCCTCTGTCTTCAGTCTGTCTCCCCCTCTGTCTTCAGTCTGTCTCCTCTTGTGTCTTCAGTCTGTCTCCCCCTCTGTCTTCAGTCTGTCTCCTCCTCTGTCTTCAGTCTGTCTCCCCCTCTGTCTTCAGTCTGTCTCCTCCTCTGTCTTCAGTCTGTCTCCTCCTCTGTCTTCAGTCTGTCTCCTCCTCTGTCTTCAGTCTGTCTCCTCCTCTGTCTTCAGTCTGTCTCCTCCTCTGTCTTCAGTCTGTCTCCTCCTCTGTCTTCAGTCTGTCTCCCCCTCTGTGTCTTCAGTCTGTCTCCTCCGCTGTCTTCAGTCTGTCTCCTCCTCTGTCTTCAGTCTGTCTCCCCCTCTGTCTTCAGTCTGTCTCCCCCTCTGTCTTCAGTCTGTCTCCTCCTCTGTCTTCAGTCTGTCTCCTCCTCTGTCTTCAGTCTGTCTCCTCCTCTGTCTTCAGTCTGTCTCCTCCTCTGTCTTCAGTCTGTCTCCCCCTCTGTGTCTTCAGTCTGTCTCCTCCGCTGTCTTCAGTCTGTCTCCTCCTCTGTCTTCAGTCTGTCTCCCCCTCTGTCTTCAGTCTGTCTCCTCTTGTGTCTTCAGTCTGTCTCCCCCTCTGTCTTCAGTCTGTCTCCTCCTCTGTCTTCAGTCTGTCTCCTCCTCTGACTTCAGTCTGTCTCCTCCTCTGTCTTCAGTCTGTCTCTCCCTCTGTTTTCAGTCTGTCTCCCCCTTTGTCTTCAGTCTGTCTCCTCTTGTGTCTTCAGTCTGTCTCATTTGTTTTCAGTCTGTCTCCCCCTCTGTTTTCAGTCTGTCTCCCCTTGTGTCTTCAGTCTGTCTCCTCCTCTGTCTTCAGTCTGTCTCCCTTTGTGTCTTCAGTCTGTCTCCCCTTGTGTCTTCAGTCTGTCTCTTCCTCTGTCTTCAGTCTGTCTCCTCCTCTGTCTTCAGTCTGTCTCCCCCTCTGTTTTCTGTCTGTCTCCTCCTCTGTCTTCAGTCTGTCTCCCCCTCTGTCTTCAGTCTGTCTCCTCCTCTGTCTTCAGTCTGTCTCCTCCTCTGTCTTCAGTCTGTCTCCTCCTCTGTCTTCAGTCTGTCTCCTCCTCTGTCTTCAGTCTGTCTCCCCCTCTGTCTTCAGTCTGTCTCCTCTTGTGTCTTCAGTCTGTCTCCCCCTCTGTCTTCAGTCTCTCTCCTCCTCTGTCTTCAGTCTCTCCTCCTCTGTCTTCAGTCTGTCTCCTCCTCTGTCTTCAGTCTGTCTCCTCCTCTGTCTTCAGTCTGTCTCCTCCTCTGTCTTCAGTCTGTCTCCTCTGTCTTCAGTCTCTCCTCTGTCTTCAGTCTGTCTCCTCCTCTGTCTTCAGTCTGTCTCCCCCTCTGTCTTCAGTCTGTCTCCCCTCTGTCTTCAGTCTGTCTCCCTTGTGTCTTCAGTCTGTCTCCCCTCTGTCTTCAGTCTGTCTCCTCCTCTGTCTTCAGTCTGTCTCCCCCTCTGTCTTCAGTCTGTCTCCTCCTCTGTCTTCTGTCTTCAGTCTGTCTCCTCCTCTGTCTTCAGTCTGTCTCCTCCTCTGTCTTCAGTCTGTCTCCCCCTCTGTCTTCAGTCTGTCTCCTCCTCTGTCTTCAGTCTGTCTCCCCCTCTGTCTTCAGTATGTCTCCTCTTGTGTCTTCAGTCTGTCTCCTCCTCTGTCTTCAGTCTGTCTCCTCTTGTGTCTTCAGTCTGCCTCCCCCCTCTGTCTTCAGTCTGTCTCCTCCCTCTGTCTTGAGTCTGTCTCCCCCCTCTGTCTTCAGTCTGTCTCCCCCTCTGTCTTCAGTCTGTCTCTCCCTCTGTCTTCAGTCTGTCTCCTCCTCTGTCTTCAGTCTGTCTCCCCTTGTGTCTTCAGTCTGTCTCCTCCTCTGTCTTCAGTCTGTCTCCTCCTCTGTCTTCAGTCTGTCTCCCCCTCTGTCTTCAGTCTGTCTCTCCCTCTGTCTTCAGTCTGTCTCCTCCTCTGTCTTCAGTCTGTCTCCCCTTGTGTCTTCAGTCTGTCTCCTCTTGTGTCTTCAGTCTGTCTCCTTCTCTGTGTTCAGTCTGTCTCCCCCTCTGTCTTCAGTCTGTCTCCTCTTGTGTCTTCAGTCTGTCTCCTCCCTCTGTCTTGAGTCTGTCTCCCCCCTCTGTCTTCAGTCTGTCTCCCCCTCTGTCTTCAGTCTGTCTCTCCCTCTGTCTTCAGTCTGTCTCCTCCTCTGTCTTCAGTCTGTCTCCCCTTGTGTCTTCAGTCTGTCTCCTCCTCTGTCTTCAGTCTGTCTCCTCCTCTGTCTTCAGTCTGTCTCCCCTTCTCTGTCTTCAGTCTGTCTCCTCCTCTGTCTTCAGTCTGTCTCCCCTCTGTCTTCAGTCTGTCTCCTCCTTGTGTCTTCAGTCTGTCTCCTCTGTCTTGTGTCTTCAGTCTGTCTCCCCTTCTCTGTGTTCAGTCTGTCTCCCCCTCTGTCTTCAGTCTGTCTCCTCTTGTGTCTTCAGTCTGTCTCCCCCTCTGTCTTCAGTCTGTCTCCTCCTCTGTCTTCAGTCTGTCTCCTCCTCTGTCTTCAGTCTGTCTCCTCTTGTGTCTTCAGTCTGTCTCCCCCTCTGTGTTCAGTCTGTTTCCTCCTCTGTGTTCAGTCTGTCTCCCCCTGTTTTCAGTCTGTCTCCTCCTCTGTGTTCAGTCTGTCTCCCCCTCTGTGTTCAGTCTGCCTCCACTGCCAGTCTCACACACCTGTATTTGGAAACACACAATCATGTATACACACACTCGCGCCCCCCCCCCCACACACACACACACTACACACTATAACCCCTAAATCATCTAAGTAAAGATGTTGTGTGGAGAAAGGTCAGCTCCTCCCAAGCCTCTCAAACTTCTTCGGAAGGCGTATCGATTCAAGGCTCTTGCCAAGCCATTTTCTCCAAGGATCCAGGACTGGGTAGGATCTGCAAGGGGCGGATTGTTCTAGTTACCCACTGCTCAGTGTGTAACCCCGCTGTTCTGTTTCCAACCATACATCTTCAAGCCTTGGCGCGCCTCCTCACGGCAAGTCAATGGAGGGAGAAACAGTATTGTTCTAGTCTTTTCTCACTAGTTGGTTTTGTTCTGAGTGAACCTCCCTGGATGCTTAGGTTGATTGTGCTCTAGCTGTCTTCCATCCCATGGCTTAACTATAGTAGTCCCTGGTGGTTTGCCTCAGCACTTTTCAGTGTAAGTCATAAATGATTAATGGTTACCATCTTGTTTGACTGCTGTTGACATCTTGTTTCATTAATCATGGCTCTAATGATATGGAGTTTTCCATAGGGCATACAGTATGTTTTCTATATGATTCCGTGACAGTTGTAGTAGGTAATGCACAGCTTACTCTGCCAATATTTGGGTGAAGATTCCCACATTTATAATTTATCACAACATCCATTATTAACACCAGCGTTTTTTAAAATTTGTTCAGCAGGGACCCCATTTTTAACGACAGAATTTCTGGGGACCCCATTTGTTTCCCAGGAATTTCTTGCGACCCCATCCCAAATCTAATGATACAACATTAAAATCGGTACATTTTTGCATCAACAACTAACCTTAAATTCATAGCATTTTCATCTCTTATCAAAATAAAAATAAACCAATAAATGCATTTACTCAACTAAATTGTCACGTTCTGACCCCGGTTCTTGTGTTATTTGTTTGTTTTAGTTGGTCAGGACGTGAGTTGGGTGGGCATTCTAAGTTTTGTGTTTCTAGGTTGTTTTTTTGTGTTCGGCCTAGTATGGTTCTCAATCAGTGGCAGGTGTCGCTAGTTGTCTCTGATTGAGAACCATACTTAGGTAGCCTGGGTTTCACTGTTGTTTTGTGGGTGATTGTTTCCGTGTCTGTGTTTGTCGCCACACGGTACTGTTTCCGTTTGAACACGTTTATTGTTTTTGTATTCATAGTGTTCAGTTTATGTTTTTTAAATAAACAACCATGGACACTTACCACGCTGCGCATTGGTCCTCCGATCCTTCTCGCTTCTCCTCCTCAGGCGAAGAGGAGGAGGAAAACCCTAACAGAAATGTTATTTTCCAAATTCTATTTCTCAAAAACATGTGGATATTGTCCCACACAATAATATTTACTCTTCATTTTTTGTTCCTAAACTATCATTTTTATTTTTATTTAAAACATTTTTGCCGACCCCAAGTTTTGTCCAGTAGAGAGAGAGAGAGAGTGTGTGTGTGTGTGTGTGGGGGGGGGAGGGGGCAGAAGTCCTCACAAGGATAGCAAAAATAGGGAAATTTCGGCCATTCCCAAAATAATTAATGTTTTGGGTTACAATTAGGATTACGGTTAGAGTGTAGTGGTTAAGGGTTAGGGTTTTGAGGTTAGGGTTGTGCCATCAGGAGTTTTTATGCACCATTGTTATTTTTCATGCACAAGCTCTAGCAGTATTGAATGGTTTTAATGCCTGTGGTTAAGGTATGTACTTTTGCTTATCCTCAGCTAGGGCAATTCCCCTATTTCAGCACCACATGTATGCAATGCTATGTTCATGTAGTGCACAAAGTCTGTGTATATTCCCTCTC
>NW_025745147.1:0-64493 GCF_021184085.1 Oncorhynchus gorbuscha
CTCTGCCTCCTGGTCAGGCAGAGCATAGGCCTCGGGCCATTTTGTGAAATAGTCCATGGCCCTGAGCACCCAGCGGTTTCCACTGTCTGTGGTGGGGAACGGCCCAACTACATCCACTCCCACCCTCTCCATGGGAGCCCCCACTGGGAACTGTTGGAGCTGAGCATGAGAGCGGCCTGGGGGGCCCTTTCTCGCTGTGCAGTTGTCACAGCGGCGACAAAAGTCCTCCACATCCCTCTTGTGCTGCCCCCAGTAGAAGCCCTGACGGAGACGGCGCAGTGTTTTTGTGACCCCAAAGTGTCCAGTCCCCACCCCCCCATGAGTACTCTGGAGCACAGCCTCCCGCAATGCTTTTGGGACCACCACCTGCCACCTCTCCTCTCCCGTAGCTGACTCCTTCCATGCCCGCTGTAGCACGCCCTCAGCCAGCCGCAGTCTCTCAAACTTCGACCACAACCCTTTGGTCGCGAGTGAGAGCGCTGTCACCTCTTCCAATGGTGGCCTCACCTGCGCCTCTGTAACATTGTGTGTTCTCATGAATTCTTGATAATCGTATAGTTGGCCATCATTGTTCAATAATTGTTTAATCCAAATAATGTTGTTGTCAAACCAGTCCTTTTGATATGGACCCTGATTTAACTTTCATTGTTCATTTGTTTATCTTGTATGGAAGATTCTTTGTCCATGAAATGAAGTGGGCAGAGAACAAACCCCTCTTCACATTATTTAAGATGGAATTTTAATATTGTTTTCAAATTATCAGTAAATGTAAAAACATAAAAGCAATATTCACCATAAAGAGACTCATATCTCCCTCACTAACTTTAAACATCAGCTGTCAGAGCAGGTCACATATCATTGCACCGGTACATAGCCAAATAAAAATACAAATAAAATCAAATCAAAGCCCATCTGTAAGTAGCCCATCCAACTACCTCATCCCCATATTGTTACTTATTGTTTTGCTCCTTTGCACCCCAGTATCTCTACTTGCACATTCATCTTCTGCACATCTATCACTCCAGTGTTTAATTGCTAAATTGTAATCACTTCGCCACTATGGCCAATTTATTGCCCTACCTCCCTAATCTTACCTCATTTGCACACACTGTATATATATTATTTTTATTGTGTTATTGACTGTACGTTTGTTTATTCCATGTGTAACTGTGTTATTGTTTGTGTCACACTGCTTTGCTTTATCTTGGCCAGGTCGCAGTTGTAAATGAGAACTTGTTCTCAACTGGCCTACCTGGTTAAATAAAGGTGAAGTAAAAAAAAATAATGAAAAATGTTTAACAAATTGAAAAGGAATCTTGATATGTAATACTGTTAGGTTTATGTACTCTTCTTTGTATATATTTTGTATTGTTGTGTTCATAATAATAAATACAAAAAAATATATAAAAAATATAAATAAATGATGACCCCACTCATTCACATCACCTATTGCAAAGATATGTATTATATTGACAAGAGAGCCGAGTGACCCATCTAACAATGGAAATACATGTGCTCAACAATTGGAGACAGGCAAGATCATTCTAGCCAATGAGAGGGAAGGCACGAGTGTGAACAACACGCAGAACTTGACATCATTTTTCTCAAAGTTGCCGGAATGCCATGTGCATCCACATATATTAGTACACATATGTCAGAGTCAAGGCCCGCGGGCCACATCCGGCCCGCGAGAAGGTTTTTTACGGCCCCTGGGATGATCTTGATTTATTATTAGAACCGGCCCGCAGACCGCAGCAAGCCGGCAGCCCGCAGATCTTTTACACGCACCAATACTACATTTCCCACAATGCAACGGTGACGCACCGAGCAGTAGGCTGCTTCATTTCAATATTTATTGGCACAGCAGTTGTCAGCATCACAGTAAAATTAACTTTCAGATACCCATCAAAAATGGCAAAACGGAAGGTGGACACTGAGAACCGGGGTTTCAAACAAGGTGGGAGTCGGAGTATTTGTTCACGGAGGTAGCTGGAAAACCTGTGTGTCTTCTGTGTGGAGAAAGTGTGGCGGTACTGAAAGAGTATAATCTGAGACGACATTATGAAACGAAACACGCGGACAAAAACAAGAATATGGACATGGAACAAAGGCTACAAAAGGCAGAGGAATTAAAACGAGGCCTCAAATCTCGACAGGCTCTGTTCAAAAAAGCCAAATCACAAGGCCAGGCTGCTGTCAAGGCCAGTTTTATTTTGGCAGAAGAGATCGCTAAATCAGCCCGGCCATTTACGGAGGGGATTTCATCAAAAACTGCATGATTAAAGTTTGTGACGAAGTTTGCCCAGAAAAAGGCAACTCTTTTTAAATGTGAGTCTGAGCAGAAACACCATTGCCGAGAGAGTAGACCAGTTGTCCATCAATCTAAAAGAGCAGCTTGTGAAAAAGGGAAAAGATTTCATTGCATATTCCTTGGCTGTGGATGAGAGCACCGACATTTCTGACATTGCCCAGTTGTCAATTTTCATCCGCGGAGTGGACTCCAGCCTAAGCGTGACAGAGGAGTTTTTGGCTTTACGTCCTATGCATGGCACAACTACGGGGCATGATTTGTATGAAGAGGTGTCAAGATGTGTAAATGAGATGGAGCTGCCTTGGGAAAAACTCGTGGGTTTGACAACCGACGGAGCACCTGCGATGTGTGGACACAGGAGCGGACTGGTGGCGAAGATACGGGAAAAGATGCAAGAGGAAAACGCGACAGGTGAGCTGACAGCTTATCATTGTATCATACACCAGGAAGCGTTGTGCGGTAAAGCCTTGAAAATGGAGCATGTAATGAGCATCATCACGCGCACAGTTAACTTTATCAGAGCCAAAGGTTTGAATCACCGCCAGTTCAAGGCATTTCTGATGGAGTTAGAAACGGAGCATGTTGATTTGCCTTATCACACAGAGGTGCGATGGCTAAGCCAGGGAAAGGTGCTTCAAAGATGTTTCGAGCTTCGTGAGGAGATTTGTCTGTTCTTGGACAGCAAAGGGAAAGACACAACACAACTCCGAGACGAAATGTTTCTGTGTGAAATGGCTTTTCTGTGTGACATTACGAGTCATCTGAATGCAATGAACTTGCAGCTGCAGGGTCGGGATCGTGTCATCTCTGATATGTACAGTACAGTGAAGGCATTTAAAACCAAACTGACTCTGTGGGAGACGCAGATGCGGAAAGAAAATTTGAGCCACTTTCCCAGCTGCCAGACCATGAAAGAGAAGCTCTCTACCAGTGCGTTCCCGAGCGCACAGTTGGCTGATAAAATAGGTATGCTTGCCGCTGACTTTCGACGCCGATTTGCTGACTTTGAAGCACAAAAAGCAGGTTGGAACTGCTCGGTAACCCATTTGCTGTTGACGTGGAAAGCTCACCACCAAACCTCCAAATGGAGTTGATTGACCTCCAATGCAATGATGCACTGAGGGCAAAATATGCGGCAGTGGGTGCTGCGGAGTTCGCCCGTTTCCTCCCGACACAATGCCCCAGCTGCGCATCCAGGCTGCTCAAACGTTGTCTATGTTTGGCAGCACATACCTGTGTGAACAACTGTTTTCTTTGATGAACTTGAACAAAACATCACACAGAAGTCGACTTACTGCTGAACACCTCCACTCAATTCTGAGGATTTCCTCAGCTCAGAGCCTTACCCCGAACATTGATGAACTTGTGGAAAAGATGGGACACCACCAAGTATCACCCTCAACCTCAAACAAGTGAACATTACTGTGCAATCACATATTTAGAGTTTTTACTCAGTTCAAGTTTAAAAGTTAAAGTTTAATATTTGTTTTCACTGCATGTTACTTCTCCTTAAACAAAGTGTTGTTTTTGATTAATAGATTTTTGCACTTTATTTTATTGTATTTCAATCCAATTATATTTTAAAAATATTTCAGTTGAGTGGATGATAGAAAATTGCTATTATTGTTTTTTTCTTTGAAGTAAATTTAGCCCACTTTTGCTAAAATAGAAAATATAGGCTACTGATGGTGCCTTGAATACCGGTTTCTTTCATTTAATGTTCATGTTATGGGGATTTTTATATAAAGGAAATTTGTCTTTTGTGTCTGTTGAAAATTAAAGATTACTGACAGAGCCATAAGAAAATATTGCTTTATTTATCTGATCATATTGGAATATATTTGTTAGGTTTTCAGTAGGTTCAATTAGGTTCACTAGACTATATGCGTCATTTAAAAATTTTTCAATGAACATTCGAACAGTCCGGCCCTCGGCTTGTAGCTAAATTTTTTATTTGGCCCTCCGTCCATTTGACTTTGACACCCCTGTATTAGTACATCTGTTAAAGCTTAAACATTACGAAAATTCTATATGATCAAAATCCGCAAGTAATTTGACACTGTTATATACCTCCACACAAAAACGTTTTTATCTCACACGGACAGATTGTGGGTGGAGTAAATGCTCTTGCCTCGACCTCATCTTAATCTGTTTAAAAAATGTTACTTTGTTTATTACGAGAGTGGATACATTTACTTGTTTTGACTAATTATGACAAGAGTTAAGAAAATGTTGAGAGGTGTAATGACTTTTCAAATAAGTTACGTTACACGTTATGTGGGCTGACAACTTTTTAGCTATGCTATCCTTACGAACCGCATAGCATATCATTACAGCAGTATGTTAGCTAGCTACCTAACGTAAAGTTAATTGGCTATTAATACATCAGGATTAGTTAAGTGGTATAGTCATTGTGCGTTCTCAATGGACACTGGAAGTAGCTAGCAAGTTAGCCAGTTAGCTTGGGTGCTTGACTGCCGTTGTGAGGTCAAAATGCTCGGATCAACCCTACTCCTCGGCCAGAGCGGGCTCTGAACGCTCCGAGGGCGAAACGCTTTACATTTACGAATGGACAATCTGACAACGCTCTGAATTTACGAACGCCGAGAGCGTGCTCTGGCACTCCAGATTTAATTTACAAACACACCCGAAATCGTACGATGTCTCGCTAGTAATTAGTTATGCTAGCAAGACGCATAGAAACACCATCAGCTTCAGCAGTAGACAGGTGAAACGCTCGTAAGCTCATCTAGAAGTTTACAGTTCTTTTACAGTATACTCAAATGTAACTTTATTTAACTAGGCAAGTCAGTTAAGAACAAATTCGGCCTACTCCAGCCAAACCCGGACGACGCTGGGCCAATCACAGCCAGATGTGATACAGCCTGGATTCAAACCAGGTACTAAAGTGATGCCGCTTGCACTGGGAGGCGGTGCCTTTGACTGCTGCGCCACTCGGGAGCCCTATGAACTAATAGTATATAGTATGCAGTATGTATGTTAGAATTGGTAATCGAACACTACTTAGGTCTTCTGGGGCAGTATGCATCAAGCCTCTCAGAGTAAGAGTGCCGATTTAGGATCAGTTTAGCCTTTTAGATCACATTGAATAACATTACATTGATGGGGAAGCTCCTCCCCCCAGCAGCCACCCAGCCCCTGATCTTTCCTGGCCTAGTATGTAAGGTAGTGCCTCTATTCCATTTTTTTGAGGACAGGACCCCCTTTCTCCTAAAATGTAAGCCAAAACAGGCTCTATCTATCAGTTTGTCATAGCTACTATCTAGGTGCATTGTTTGATGAACAATTATGAAGCTGCTTCAAATGGGGGTAAGGGTCTTCAACATAGATAATCCTTGAAATATGTGCCCTGCTTTCTGTTACTTTTATCAACTGTTTTAGACTCAACCTCAGTTTATAGTGTAATGTTTTCATTATGAGTGCAAACAAAGTTTTGCAGACAATGAGACAAAGCTTCTTCAGACTGTTGGGAGTGACAGTAGACTTATGCTTAAACTGGTGTTACAAAAAGGGCTGTGACATACTTGGCATTCCTTCTTTTTTTTGCGAAAAGGGACATCACCTGTTGACTAAATGATGTGTCATGCTTAAAGGATAATTTAGGGTGAGCATATAACGCAAACGTCTAGCATCACAAAGGTTGCCCTTTAACCTAACTCCTAACCTTAACCTTAGACCTAACCTTAACCCCTAGCCTAGCTAATTTCAGCCACCTAGCTAACGCTAGCACCTAGCTAACGCTAGCACCTAGCCACCGCTAGCACCTAGCCACCGAGCTAACGTTAGCCACAACAAATTGGAATTCGTAAGATATCATATGTTTAGCAAATAGTAACATATTGTAAAAATTGCAATTAGTAAAATATAATATGAAAAGGATGATGGACATCCACAAATTAATACATACCATACAAAACATATCATACTAATGGGAGTATCCTGAATGTACTTTTACTATGTTACGTCTACCCCTGAGTCCAGATTGTTCTAAGTGACCATATTTTAGCAGAAGGGAAAACATAGCATTAAAAATGAATGACATAGAATTGTCTTCATTTTTAAAATGCAATTTATTTCTGTAATGTTCAAAACCGAGAACCTGTGTTAAGTTGTTAAAGTCATGACAGGGTCCATCATGTGACCAGCTGCACAAAGTTATAAACATTAAGTAATACTGTCAATGATTAACCATTACATAACTATTTCTATTGAGGTTCTGAAGGGTGACAGTGTTTTTAGTCTGTAATCTTTCCCCCTCACCCTCTCTCCCTATTAATCCCTCCCACTATTTTTACCAGGGGCGCAACATTGGTTTTAGTTGTGAGGGGGGGGCATATATATATTAATATTTTGGATGGGTTGAATAAACACTAAAAACAGCCTTCCCGACTGCTCGGTGAGATCCGCACGGTCCAAAAGCACACCGTTGCCTTGTTTTGTATCACATTCCAATGATAAAACTGCGGAGGGTACAAAAATGCATGTCCCCCCTGTCCCCAGTGAAATTTGTGCCACTTCTTATTCCTGTCATAACCTCCTGTTGGTTCTACTACAGTATGGACTGACTCAGGCTCTTGCCTGGCTGTATTTCTGCCTTGTCATTGTGACTCAGCATTCTGGAGTCTCAAGCAGAGATGGAAGAGGAAGCAAGACAGCCCACTCCTTTTCCCCCAATGGAAGTCAGTTAACTAAGCAGACCACTATTGCATTGTTGTCTGCTTAAGGAGCCACCTCCTTAAGCAGACAGTGGTAAAGCCGGTGTGAACTATCTTCTTTATCCACCATCTCAAGGTAGTTCTGTTCTGTTATCAGTGACAATGGTGGACGGAGGCGCCACTTTGTGACTGCAGAAACAGACATGAGGGGTGATGAATGGGCGAAGACCGGTTGATACCAGATTTGAAAAAAAGGAAAAAGGGAAGAAGGAGAGAACAGCAGGAACATATACTATATGTACTATATACTATATGCACCTTACATGTACTGTGTAACTTAGTAAGGCATTTTTAATCAAATAGCTGTGAATGGTTGTTTCTGGTGATTTGAAGGGAAAATACAACAACTTTCCTGAAAATGTTGTCAATTTAGTCAATTGGAACTCAAATACCAATATTTTTCTGTATTACTTTAAACTGTTTGTCTAACTATACCAGTTCAGAAAGTCCCCACCAATATCAAAACCCATTATTCTATTTATGTTCCCTTCATCATGTTTGGGTAGTAAATGGTCTCGAAATGATATAAGTATTTTCTCTTTCTTTATTGAGATATCAAGTTATGAATGAGAGGGGTGTGACAGAAAGGTAGAGGAATACAGATATGAAAGTGTAGACAGGGTTTGAATCCATGCAGCAAAGGGTCCAGAGTCAGCAGCATTACCACTAGACCAGAATATGTCACAAAATGTCTAATGGCTAATACTCAGTTAACTGCTGACTTGATTACAAAATGTAATTGCAGTATCAATTCATTAAAAAGTATACATACGCACGCACACACACACACACATGGTTGTAAAGGAAATCATGTCCAGTCCTAATAAGCTGAAGATTCTATAATGAATCAAATTAAACAAGTAGTGTGTTAGTCTAGCTGAAAACAGAGAGGCTGATTACTTTGTTGTAGTGAAAGTGAACTGGGAAAGAAATACATGATCAATCCAATTAAAGTGAGTGTCATGATGCCAACTTTGGACCAACTACATAAAGTGTAAAGGCTTGAATAGGCCTATGGCTCAGAATATGGAATAGAATGTGAATGGGGGGCTACTCTCTCAAGTATTCATTCAAATATGCAAATATGCAACTATAGGTTGTGGGTGGAAGCTGAAAAAATGATCGAGGGGGGGAGCAGATTATTTTGTATATGACAGTTAAACATTCTTATAATAACTATAACATTTGTTGGCACCTTCAATTCTTGCACATTTTCTCATAAAAGTATAGTTTAACACTGCTTCTATCTAGGATGTAAACACAGCCTCAGGTGAGGTCTGAAAACTCAAACTGTTTGCAGTATGTGTTTGATGAACTCCCAGAGACGGAAATAAGATAAACATCTGTTTTTGAGTGCACTTGAAAAGTGCAGCATGCAATACAAATTGTCCCATGAAGAGGTAACTCCGTTCACCATTTAGCCTTTTTTTTTTTTTTTTTTTTAAAGCTAACCAATGTTAGTTTGACTAGCCTAGCCTGCTACTGTAACTGTCAATTTGCCTGCTCATGAGGCTAGTGTTTCATTAGCTATCATGTTTTGGTCTGATTACATGTCTCTTTTCAAGTAACAAGCTGCAGGCTTAAAGAAACATTCAATCATATACTTTGATTAGAAAGCCAAAGAAAAGCGTATAGAAAGATGTGTGTGTCATGTATGCTAGAATGGAGGTGTAAAAACTAGGCTGAATATGCAAATTAGCCAACACAGCATATCCTACACATATACTGTAGCATACCTTGCATTACAATGTCCTCTATAAAACAACTGGGGAAAATGTATACAATTTGGTCTGCAATAAGAGAACCAGAGTTTGATTTCTAAACCAGAGGACAACAGAATTCTATTCACTGCATGTTACAATAGTAAAACAATCTCTTTGTCACCTCGTCACACTGATTCTATATTGCATTTAGTCCTTGAGATGGTCTAGGGAGCATCTGTGGTTGGTGCTCTTCAACTTTAAAATGCACTATACCCCTCAAACTCAACTCTGGACCTAGAAGCCAGTTCTCCGGACCTCGTAGGGTAAGAGTTGAATATTCCTGCACTAGAGTGTGTAAGGCAAAACCTGAAAAGAAAAGGCAACAGGCAAATAAACAAACACTGGAGAAAACCTCAAAAATATTTTATTTATGTATTATCTATCTGTGTTTTCTGTGTTTTCAAATGGACACGGACATGTATAAGATTGGTTTCCAGAATATGGAACGAAGAGAGTACAGCCAATACCAGGTTAGTTATAGAATCTATTGCAGTGTTTTGATTAGGCAAACCAGTAATATCCAGAAATGCTGGATAACAACTATCTTTGGTTATATCATATCTAGTGTAGCTAAAATCTATGAATGTTTTTTGCCATGGGGCAGATAGAAAAATGTTGCTGTTTTCGAGCTCAGTGATTCTTAAAAGATGGGACAATCTACCTTTTTTCTACAAATATTTGTCTTAATATTAACAAAATGTGAAGTTTATATTTTGACAGACAAAAGTATCAGCTGTTAACACCCTGTAAAGGAACAACCTATTTTTTTATTAAATGCAACTAAGTGGATTTATGTCAACTCCGTCAGACACCATAAAAGGCATTTAATTTGTACAATTTTTGTCAAACAAGTGCTTCATTATTTAACGCTAACATTTAGATTATTCATTCATGTGTAATACAAATCTCCAAACACATTTTTGTTTTTGTTTTATAGCCATATTAAATGCTCCAGGGCTAATTTAGTTAGTAATCTGGCATGGTTTTCTAGATTTTGAACATAAAAGAACAATTATAAAGCTAATCTTAATCCTTAGGTCTAGCACAGCAAATACATTCATTGTTGAAGCATATGTTGCAGAACAGTGATTACAATTTTTGTTCAGAATATTGACAACAAAATCAATCAATCTTACGGGTGTTACTACCTCTGTAGATGGGAGAACCTTCCAGAAGGACAACCATCTCTGCACCAATAAGGCCTTTTTGGTAGAGTGGCCAGACGGAAGCCGCTGCTCAGTAAAAGGCACATGACAACCCACTTGGAGTTTCCCAAAAGGCACCTAAAGGCCTCTTAGACCATGAGAGGCAAGATCATCTGGTCTGATGAAACCAAGATTCAACTCTTTGGCCTGAATGCCAAGCGTCACATCTGGAGGAAACCTGCCACCATCCCTACGTTGAAGCAAAGTGGTGGCAGCATCATGCTGTGGGGATGTTTTTCAGCGGCAGGGACTGGGAGACTAGTCAGGATCGAGGGAAAGCTGAACAGAGCAAAATACAGAGAGATCCTTGATGAAAACCTGCTCCAGAGTGCTCAAAACCCAAAGGGGTACACATTTTAGTTTTTTTCCCAAGCACTACACAGCTGATTCAAATCATCAAAGCCTTTTGATGAGTTGAAGAATTTGAATCAGCTGTGTAGTGCTAGGGCAAAAACAAAAATGTGTACCCCTTTGGGTCCCCAGGACCAGGTTTGAGAACCAGTGATCTAGCTAATGATTAGCACACTGGGGTAAATGTAGATGGACAACCCCATGCAAACCCATAATATAGGTTGTTATGCTTATTGCTTTTGGGTCCTCAGGACCAGGTTTGAGACCCAGTGAGCTAGATTATACACTCAAAACATTATCTTGTTGCTAGCAACTTAGACTATTGCTGACCTGACTGACCCAAACTTTCCACTGGTACTCAGCCAAGGATGTATATACACTGAATAATGTAGGCCTATCTGTTACATCGGACTCCAGTTACTGCTTACCATGCTATGTTGTTGTCTTTGGTCTCTTTTTATGTAGTGTTGTCTCTCTTGTCGTGAAAGGCCTTTTGCCTTTTGTTAGGGCGTCATTGTAAATAAGAATTTGTTCTTAACCAACTTAGTTAGCCTAGTTAAATAAAGATTAAAAATAAATAAAGCACTTCTCTGCAGCTTTTGACATTATTGATCATAATCTGCTGCTGGAAAAAGCGTAAGTGTTATGGCTTTACATCCCCTGCTATATTGTGGATCTAGAGTTACCTGTTTAACAGAACACAGAGGGTGTTTTTTAATGGAATCCTCTCCAACATAATATAGGAAGAGTCAGGCATTCCCCAGAGCAGCTGTCTAGGCCCCTTACTTTTTAAATCTTTACTCATGACTTTCACTGGTGCTGAGTGAAGCCTGTGTGTCTGTGACTCAACACGACACACATCAGCTACCAGAGCAGGTGAAATCACTGCAACACTTAAGAGCTGCAGTCATTTTCAGAATGGGTGGCAAGAAGTTAGTCCTAAATACATGAATTTCACCGAGCTGTCAGTTTAAACTACTAGCACACAACTCAGACACCAATGCATACCCCACAAGACATGCCACCAGGTCTCTTCACAGTCCCCACATCCAGAACAGACTATGGGAGGTGCACAGTACAACAGAGCCATGACATGCCGACTATTCCACATCAAGTAGCTCATGCAAGCAGTAAAATAAGACTTTAAAAATAGAGAATACAATTTATGGGACAGCAGGGACTGAGAAGAGACACATCGGCACAAACACCATAACATATGCAATATAGACACACAATGGATTTTGTGTGGTAGAGGCTTGAAATCTTTTTTAGAATGTATCAAACTGCCTTTATTTTTGCTGGACCCCATTTAGAGTAAATCCTGCCTTGACAACAGCTAAATGGGATCCATAACTAATACCAATGTTTGTCAATTAAGGAATATGCTTTTTAATCAGATGCCATCTAGTGGCTTTTTTTGAGAGTGTCAGGTTATCACAAATCTCTGGCCCTCTGTGTGGCCTTGGCACAGGTAAAATGGATTTAGAAATAGAATGACTTAGCTGCAAAACATTACCCTAAATATAAACCAACTCCGTGAACACCATATTTTATTTAAATGTATTCTATTTTACCATGTCAATACTTCTTAGTTGTAAATGGTGGCAGTTGTGAAAAGAGAATAGTTGCAGTTTTCAAAAATGCCTTTGTTGATTTGACACTGTTCTCATTAGGCCATTTCCCCCTTTAACCAAATGGTCTACCCACTAGAAACTGTTACTAGTTGGACACCAAAATATGTAGCAATATTTTCTCAGTGTAAAGTATTAAAGTTACGCTTGCCTGTTAATTATCAAAATGTTATACTTCAGTAAAGTATCAGTATCTTTGCAACCATGTGACAGCTCCAACAAGCCCCGTATGGTGAACGAGAGACTTGTAGATTTACTATTGAGTATTCAGTTCAGAGTTTGCTGTAGGGGAACTAGTGTGCATTACCAACTGAAATTAACAAAATGAGTGAAGATTGAGTGTGTCAGTAAGAGCCGAATGTTAGAGAAAGACACCATAACAGCTGGCTAACGGATTTACCCAGCAGGACGCAAGGGTTTGATTGACTTGGACATTTTATAAACTTGGGATACGCAGAGTGAAGGTCTACAGCAACTGTAGTTACTCATTTCACTCCTATGGACTTAGAGTTGACAGTTGGGTCCTTCATTGACATGGCACTACTACAAGATGCGGTAAAGGACACCCTCTGTGGTCAGACGTAACATGCTTTATTAAACTTCTCCGATTGTTATGACCCTCAGCCACGAGTAGGTCTACAATTGTCAGTATTTATCACTGGTATGAAGATGCTCAGTAAGACAGAGCAAAGAACCTGAATAGACTGACACATCATTACAACAGGTCAACACTTAGAAATCATCAACAAAAACATTGATATTTTAAATTGTTTTACAAGATGCCTTGCCTCCAAAATACAGTAGTGTTGTCAACAGAAACACCTCAATGTTACAGCTGTGTTGCACTGCACCAGTTTAACACTCTCCGCTCCCTATAAATGTAAAGCCAGTAGGATCTATCAGAGAAGCCAGGAGTCCTGGTCTGGGGCTGGAGAACATAGCCTAGGGATGAAAGTAGTTTAGCTCTGGCCTCCCAGGGTGTGCTTGTCAAACAGGTACTCTGCCATCTTGTTGTTGACAGCATCCATCTTGGGGAGGTTGGTGATGTGGTCTCCCAGCTTCTTAATGGCCTCCACCTGCTCAATCAGGTAATGGGTCTCCAGGAAGTCACATAGCTAAAGAGGGAAAACAGGTCAGACAAGAGAATGATTACAGACAATTGTAGATACAGTAACACAAGAGCCTGGTGGTAATGGAATAAGTGCTGATATAACTAGGCAAGTCAGTTAAAAAGAAATTATTTACAGAAACATCCTAACGTGGAACAGTGGGTTAACTACCTTGTTCAGGGGCAGAACAGATTTTTAGCTTGTCAGCTAGAGGATTCGATCCAGCAACCTTTTGGTTACTGGACCAACGCTCTAACCGCTAGGCAACCTGTCGCCCCTTATGCATTAGCTGCATAGTAGGCATCTGGACTATCGTGTAGTGGCAAAGCAGCAGGCCACACAATCCTGTGTGGGATCCCTGGGGGGAAAGAGACGAGCATAGGTTCCTCCCAAGATGCCACCTGCTTCATTCAAGGTATGTCCTTCCATCTCTACATGGGATACAACCACATTCATATTGAATCAATTTGGACTGTCTGACTTTGGTTTACCTATTGCCTTGCAGTGTCTGGCAGCACTGTGTTCCTGTTAGAGCCACCAGCACAAGCACCAGACGATGCTGATCCAGTGAGTACTCCATCAAAGGCATACTGTAGGCCTGGCATGTCTTGTCTACTAGCTTCAATATGAATCCGATTAAATGTGATAGGGTGAAGGCCCCAGTGCAGCAGCAACAGCACATGATGGAGACGATGATGATGAGGAGGAGACCATCTCTCTGGATTCCAGAAGGCATGAGGTATCATGGTAAGACTGTGAAAGTACTATTTACTCTACAATGGTGAGGAGTCCTCATCAAAATCAAAAAATCTAATTTCTTTTACAGGACCCAGATGCTATACAGTGGGAAAACCAGCCTGGCAACATAGTGCGTATTAATAAAAGGACACCACATCCTGCCAAATTCCAGCTGCGCTAATTGTATTGTGTTCACAGAGCTCACAAGCTATCAGAAAGTTGTATGGCAACCACCTCCGGCGCCAAATAGAACTGGCAGACATAGACATTCAGTACAAGAAGAAAAAGATGGAAAATCTTGCACTGGAGTCCGAAATAAAAAAGAGGACAATTAGGAAACTGGACCTTGAAATAAAAAAACTTGAGAGGGAGGTGAGATATGCCTTCAATGTACACTGTATGCTAACTGTAACACAAATGTATTAATCATTATTTGTATTTCCTCCCCCAGCTCCAAGAAGATGACACAGCTCAAAATAAAAATTAGGTATATTCTCGTAAAGTCAAGTGAGCCATGACATATGAGCTCTTATTGTGAGCACACAGGACGGTGGCATCTTTCTAAGGTTTTTTTTATTTTCCCAGCAATCAGTACAACCAAGTCATCGTTATAAGGCATCGCCCTCTTTTGCCCACCCCCAGCACCAGGTGTGGCCACTAGCCTATATGAAGGCCCAAAATTGTGTGTTCCTTTCTGCTCTGACAATGGCATGCCCATTCGTGCGAGATGTGGTGGATGAAGAAGCACTTGTGCTGAGGAGAGCCTTCAGGCGAGAAAGGGTCTTCAGGGACCGGTTGGACCCACTGGCCTTCCCTGATGACCATCTATATGAAAGATACAGGTTTTCTGCAGATGGCATCAGGTATCTATGCAGACTACTGGGTCCCAGGATTAAGCACCGCACTGCACGGAGCCATGCACTGAGTGTGGAGCAAATGGTTTGTGTGGCCTTGCGCTTTTTGCTAGTGGAGCCTTCCTGTACTCAGTGGGGGATGCAGAACAGCTGAACAAGGCCACAATTTGCCGCACAATAAGGAGTGTGTGTCTGGCTATCAAAGCATTAGCAGATGTCTTCATCTCCTTCCCTGGCCACAGAAGACTCTGTGACATCAAAGAGGAGTTCTATAGGATTGCAGGTAAGAGGATCTACAAATTACAGGACAACTGTTAACACATAGTAGGATACTCATTACTTTGTGTGACAGGTTTCCCCAATGTCATTGGTGCAGTGGACTGCACACACATAAGGATAAAAGCCCCTCAGGTGCCCATGAGGCCGATTTTGTGAATAGGAAATCCTTTCACAGCATTAATGTTCAGGTGAACATAACTTTTTGATATTGTCCATTGACGAACACTCTGCATTGCCAGTGATGTGCATTGATTGGTGTAATATTCCTCATCTTATGATTTCAGATGGTCTGCAATGCTGACTGTGTGATCAGCAATGTTGTGGCAAAATGGCCTGGCTCAGTCCATGACTCCAGAATCTTTCGGGCCTCTGAAATCTATCAGTGCCTATCACAAGGTAAGCCACACAACCCCTATTTATAACCATCATGGCTGTGTCAAGAATATCACTGTGTTTATGAGGTAGTAATGATGAGATTTTGTGTTGACAGGTGAATTCTCTGGTGTGTTGCTGGGAGACAGGGGGTATGGCTGCCAGCCTTTTCTCCTGACACCTTTCACAGACCCCAGGAAGCACAGCAGGCCTACAACCATGCCCATGCCAGGACCAGGGCCAGAGTTGAAATGACCTTTGGCCTCCTGAAGGCACGCTTTCACTGCCTTCACAAATTAAGGGTCAGCCCTGTTAGGGCATGTGATATTACTGTGGCTTGTGCTGTCCTCCACAATGTGGCCTGCCTGAGGAAGGAGAGGGCCCCCAGAGTGCCACCAGCCATGGACTGGGACAATCCGGCAATCTTCCCTGATGACGACAGTGGTCGGCTGCTGAGGGACCAATATGTGTTGAATTATTTTAGTTAGTATGTGTGCTTTCAATTTTGGTTAAATATGTCCTGCGGTGGCAGAGGAATTTGGGTTTTTTTGGGTTCGTTTTTTACGAATTTGGCCTCTTATGATGTTTGTGCGGTATACTGTGTGTAATACAAGGCTGCAGGGAGGCTACTGCATCCATTCATTTGTCTGTTCAGTTGATGTGTATGGATTTGTCCTGCATTTATTTTAGTGTGCAGACATGCAGGGTGTGTTATATACAGACCTTTGAATGTGTATGTATCATTTTGTATAATATGCTTGGATTCTGTGCTTTCCATCTTGTAGAGTCACTGTGACTTCAGTTTCGAAAGGAGCTGATGGTTTACCTGTTTTGTTTTGTCCTTATTCAATAAAGGAACATAATGTTACACATTGTGTTTTTATATTCATATGGAATGTGTATTTGTTTATATGACAGAGTACTAGGGCCACACTGAAGAAAAAGGATTAAGTCATAAATTTATGAGGCTGGTTCTTTCTGCAGAAAAGCTACATATTGTTTTTACAGTTTTGATACTTATGACAATGTGATACTTCATATTCTGGCACATCAGCATGTCTTTGTTTATGAAACCATACTGAAGTACAATTTCACGAAATGCCCCGCATCTGTCATTTTAACAACTGTCCTCCTTTAAAACAACTGGTTACAATATTATGACTTGTCTTTTTTTCCCTCTGTGGCCCTAATATTCTATCATTTTATATATAGTCTATGGGAAACTGTAAATTATCTAATGATAGCAACATCTAAAATTCATTTTTTATCCAAAATCATTGAAATTAATGATCACAAACGTTTAAATAATGACAGTGGGTCTAGTTATATGTGATAACAATGTATAGTGAGCAGTGAAATAACTATTGGTTTCCATTTGTGGTGACTGCTGACTGACATTAGGGATGAGATTAAATAGATCCTGGAATTTAGCCTGGTCTGGAGCAGGCTAGCTCCACAGAATAAATCTCCATGGTAATTTATACCATAACATATCCTCCTGCCCCCTATCCATCTTTAGTGCAACCGGATTACGGATCAATTGAGCCAGGATCACCAAGATATCCTGGCTTAATCCCTTATCCTAGTTTTGTGCAACAGGCCCCTGGCCTACCCAAACATATAACAAAAACACAAAATACAATGACCAAGGCGTGACAGTAACAGAAAGCAGGGCACATACATACAAGGATTATCTATGTTGAAGACCCTTACCCACATTTGAAGCAGCTTCACAATTTTTCAACTAACAATGAACCTAGATAGTAGCTATGACAAACTGATAGATAGAGCCTGTTTTGGCTTACATTTGAGGAAAAAGGGGGCCCTGTTCTAAAACAATTGGAGTAGAGGCAATACCTTACATACTAGGCCAGGAAAGACCAGGGGCTGTATAAATCAGTGGAAGCTGGGAGGAGGAGCTTCCCCATCCATGTAATGTTATTCAATGTGATCTACATTTACATTTAAGTCATTTAGCAGACGCTCTTATCCAGAGCGACTTACAAATTGTGACATCCAAAAGGCAAAACTAATCCTAACCTGGCACTCTTGCTCTGAGAGGCTTGATGCAAACTGCCTCAGAAGACCTCAGCTGTGTTTGAATACCCATACTAACATGCTGTATACTACGTACTTAATGAGTACATACTGCATACTATATCCTATTAGTTCACAGGGCTCCCGAATGGAGCAGCGGTCTAAGGCACTGCATCTCAGTGCAAGCAGCGTCACTATAGTACTGCCGTAATTGAGGTATGATTGGGCCCAGTATCATCCGGGTGTTGCTGGAGTAGGCCGTCATTGAAAATAAGAATTTGTTCTTAAATGCATTAGTTAAATGCATCTAGTTAAATAAAGGTCACATTTGAATATACTGTAAAAGAACTGTAAACCTTTATTTGAGCGTACTAGCGCTTCGACTGTCTCCCGGAAGCTGATGCTGTTGCTATATTTCTTTATTTTATTTTTATTTCACCTTTATTTAACCAGTTAGGCAAGTTGAGAACAATTTATAATTGCGACCTGGCCATATGCAACCTCTTGTTAACTTGTTAGCATAACTAATTACTTGCTAGACATCATATGATTTTGGATATGTCTGTAAATTTAATCTGGAGTGCCAGAGTACGCTCTGGGCCTTCTTAAATTCAGAGCGTTGTCAGATTGTCCGTTCGTAAATTCAAAGCGTTTTGCTCTCTGGCCGAGGAGTAGGGTTGATCCGAGCGTTTTAACCTCACAACGGCAATCAAGCACCCAAGCTAACTGGCTATCTTTGGCTAGCTTGCTAGCTACTTCCAGACACAAATGAGGGAACACCTCACTCTGACCATTTTACTCGCCCTAGCAGAGCTGGTTAGGCTGTTTTCATGTTATCCAGAGCATTGGTGACGGTAACTGTGGTGCTGGCAACAATTGAATTACTCTTTTAATGGAATTACTCTCAGATGAGATTGCTCTGCAATCGGAGTAGATAGCCAGAGTGAATTAACAATGTCCATTGAGAACGCACAATGACTATACCACTTAGCTAAGCCTGATGTCTTAATAGCCAACTAAATGTATGTTCGGTAGCTAGCTAACATAACGGTACATAGTACTGCAATGATATGCTATGCGGTTCATAAGGATAGCGTAGCTAAAGAATTGTAACTTAACTTATTTGAAAATTCTTTACATCGCTGAACATTTTCTTAACATTTGTCATAATTAGTTAAAGCAATGAAATTGTATCCGCTCTCGTCTGACTTCGGCGGCATATTTTCTGCCATTTTCTTAAAATCTGAAAACATTGTGAGGCCACGCCCGTTTTCTGAAGAATTGCATTATGGGCCCTGAAAGCACGGAAATAATGTCCACTGCTTATATTTTTCATATTTTGGCTAATTTAGTATGACATCCGGGAACTTTTGGCATACTAACTATATCCATAATATGACCAATAACCATACTACATACTCCACTTACATCACAAATAGTATGGTTAGTGCGGTCAGTATGAGTATTCGAACACAGCTCTCGTTCTTATGAATACCAATGACGTCTCAACTACATGGCTGTATTGAGCAATCACCCAGCACCCTGAAAGCACCCTGTCAACAGTTGTGGAAGATCAGGTCATGTGAACGGAAGTTGTTAGGAAGGTTACTTTATTACTGTCGTCTTTTATTTTCATTGGCTGTAAAAAGTTTTCCACTTCACAGTTTTAGCTTAATACCCTATGTATGGTTACATGTATGGAGCTACTGATTTTGTGTAGTTATTTCTAGTCTAATGTAATCAACTGACATATCATTTGTCAACCTCTATATGTAATTTGAAACCGAAAGGTGTATCTTCAAATACCATTTCTACAAAAGCCAGCCTTTCTTTCTCTGTACACTACTGTATTCCCATACCTCATACTGAAAATGGAGCTGATATTTTAAAAAAGTGTGATAAACCAGTTTTTCTTTTGGCTGCATTCTGGAAAATGTAAACAATTAAGCTACATATGTTATTGAAACATGTGCTCTTAGAGAATGAAACAGAAGTTTACAGAAAGGCATCTCAAAGTTCAATTCCTTCTATATCCTAAATCAAACGTAGACGTAGACTATTTCTCAATTAGCCTAATATTAGAATGAGTGTTCAAATTCGTTCTATTTTCTTCTAAGGATATAACACACACACATTTTTCAACGATAACTTTTGTAGTTAGACGTGCACTGTAGCATTGCTTGAGCTTTTAGCTGATACTACTGCTTTAGTTGTTTCCAATAGAATGTTACTTTGTAATAAACAACGTTGTAAACAAAAATTAACAGTCTGAGATGAAGAGGTCAAGGGGAGAGCATTTACTCTGCCCAAAATCTTTTCGCGCGAGATAAGCCCGTTTTCTTTCAAATTACTTGAGGATTATGATCGAATAGAAGTTTCGTAATGTTTAAGCTTTTACAAATGTACTGATATATGTGGATGTATGTGGTATTCCGGAAACTTTGAGAAAAAAATAAGTATATTTGTGCGTGGTGTTCACACACGTACCTGCCCTCTCATTGGCTAGAATGGTCCCACCTGATCTACCTGTCTTCATTCGTTGAGCACATGTATTTCCATTGATAGAGTGGTCACTCGACTCTCTTGTCAATATAATAAATAATCTTTGCTTAGGGGATGTGTATGAGTGGGCTCGTCTTTAAATGGCCCGCCTAGTTCCTGTTGAAATTCTAAAGTTGATTGGCTACGCTCTGTGAGGGTGGATTCCACTGATGTATTCCGTTTGGAACAATAAATAGAGCGAACAAGGCTCCTTCCAGTACACAAGTCTGAGAAGACGCATGTAGAAGTTCTTGCTTCAACAGTGATTGAACGGAACTCCTCTGCCTTCGTACCGCATTATAGAACATTACGGATTGATGACATAGCACTTACTTGAACTATAATAGCAATATAGTTTAAGAAACACTATTTTTGTAACTTTTCATTTTGATATCAAATAAAAATCTGCCAAGATGGAGTCTCAGATCCGCCAGAACTATCACAACGATTGCGAAGCTGCCATCAACCGGATGATCAACTTGGAGATGTTTGCCTCCTACACCTACACCTCAATGGTAAGGAGTCTACCAAGATGACCGTGTTGTTGATCTACCTGTGTATTATTTTTATGCCTTGTCCTAAATTGCTCTTTTTCACTTGATTTTTCTGTAGGTCTAGAGAATTAATAGCAAATAACCTGAACTCCGTGAAGTACATTTGAGTTTTACTTGAGACCCTCCAGTTAGATATAGCATTCAAATGAAGTTGGAAATCTATCCTACCTCTGTCAGAGCGCGTAACAACTCCTTCACAGGTTAAATGTCAGGTTACCAAATAGACAACGGACTAGACTGATTCATCCCTATATCATCAAGCCTAGTTGCCACAACAAGAACAGAATGTTGTCATGTATTTTTTTATTTTTCTAACTACACTGTTTTGTTTATCCACCCAGGCTTTCTATTTCTCCCGTGACGATGTGGCTCTGCCTGGCTTCGCGCATTTCTTCAAGGAGAACAGCGACGAGGAGCGGGAGCACGCCGACAAGCTACTCTCCTTCCAGAACAAGAGAGGTGGACGCATTTTACTCCAGGACATCAAGGTGAGCGCCTGAGCATCAAACACATTTAGATTGTAGACTGATAGAAAATGTCTTTCCTCCATGGAGGAAAGTGTCTACAGAGTTTAGTTGATGGAGAGAACCTGGAGTAGTCCTAAACATACGGCCTCTAACCACTGAACTGAAACTGTGAGGGGTGTAACTCTGTTCACTTTATCTTAACCTTAACCTCTGCTAGTAGTCATTAACATTTCTGTGTTCACTCTGTCCTGTGTAGAAGCCAGAACGTGATGAGTGGGGCAATGGGCTGGAGGCCATGCAGTGTGCTCTGCAGCTGGAGAAGAATGTGAACCAGGCCCTGCTGGACCTGCACAAGATTGCCTCTGACAAGGTTGACCCCCATGTAAGTTATGGTGGAACCGCACATCACATGTCTGTATCACATAGAATACAGGTACTGTCCCAGGAGATGATCAGGTTGTTGTAGTTCTGATAACTAATGACATGGGATTGTTTGACCTGCTTCTTCACACGCGCACAATAGTCCACAGATGCACACAATGCAGCTAATGCATAAAGGGCGGCAGGTTGTCTAGTGGTTAGAGCTTTGGGCCAGTAACAAAGGTTGCTGGGTTGAATCCCAGAGCTGAGAAGGTAAAAATGTGTTCTGCCCCTGAACAAGGCAGTTAACCAATTGTTCCACATTAGGATGCCATTGTAAATAAGTGTTTTAACGGACTTGTCTCGTTAAAAAATTGACACCTCATTATCTACACTTATGCCATTACCACCAGGCTCTTGTCTGTTACTGTAGTTACAGTAGTCTGTATTCATTCTCTTGTCTGACCTGTGTTTTCCCTCTTTAGCTGTGTGACTTCTTGGAGACCCATTACCTGAATGAGCAGGTGGAGGCCATTAAGAAGCTGGGAGACTACATCACCAACCTCACCAAGATGGATGCTGTCAAAAACAAGATGGCAGAGTACCTGTTTGACAAGCACACCCTGGGAGGCCAGAGCTAAACCACTTCCATCCCCAGGCTACGGCCTCCAGCCTCAGACCAGGACTCCTGGCTTCTCTGATAGATCCTCCTGGCTTTGCTTTTATAGGAAGGGGGAGAGTGTTAAACTGGTGAATTGCAACACTGCTGTGACATTGATGTTTCTGTTCACAACACTACTGTATTGGAGGCAAGGCTTCTTGTAAAACAATTAAAAAATATCACTGAAGTTTGTTGACCTGTAGTAATGGATGTTGTAACAGTCTTGAGGTGCTCTTTTACCGAGCGTCTTCATACCTGTGATAAATACTGACAATTGTAGACCTACTAGTGACTGAGGGTCATAACAATAGAAGTTTAACATGAGTTTCATAAAGGATGTTACCTCTGACCACAGGGTGTCCTTTACTGTATCTTGTAATAGTGCCATGTCAATTAAGGACCCAGCTGTCAACTCTAGCTCCGTAGGAGTGAAATTGTTACCTACAATTGATGTAGACCTTTACTCTGTGCATCACAAGTTTATTAGACAGCCAAGAGGTCAATCAAAACCGTTAGCCAGCTGTTATGGCACATTTCTCTAGTGATGGGAAGTTGGGCTCTGACTGACAAATTGTCACTCATTGTGTTTATTTCAGTTGGTAATGCCCAATAGTTCCCCTACAGCAACTTATGAACTGAATACTCAAAGGAATGATTCTACAAGCCTCTCGTTCTTAAGGGTCTTATTTGAGCTGTCATATGGTTACAACGCTACTGTTAAGTTACTGAACGCTGTCATTTTGGTAATTAACAGGCAAGCCAAAATTTAATACTTGAACTGAGAAATATTGTTTTCAAGATATAGTGAAGGAGTTTCTGGTGGCTAGACCACTTGGTTAAAGGGGAAAATAGCCTAATGAGAACTGTTTAATCAGCAATGGCATTTTCAATTACTCTTAACTTTATTGATTATACAACCAAGTATTGACATCGTAAAATTGAGTACATTTGTATGGTATATAATATCTTGGTATATACACTGCTCAAAAGAATAGGAACTGACTGAAAATATTCTTATTACATTTCTTTACATAGTTGAATGTGCTGACAAATCACACATGATCAATGGAAATCAAATTTATCAACCCATGGAGGTCTGGATTTGGAGTCGCACTCAGAATTAAAGTGGAAAACCACACTACAGGCTGATCCAACTTAAATGTCCTTAAAATGAGGCTCAGTAGTGTGTCGCCTCCACGTGCCTGTTTGACCTCAATACAATGCCTGGGAATGCTCCTAATGAGGTGGCAGAAGGTCCCCTGAGGGATCTCCCAGACCTGGACTAAAGCATCCGCCAACTCCTGGACAGTCTGTGGTGCAACGTGGCGTTGGTGGATGGAGCGAGACATGATGTCCCAGATGTGCTCAATTGGATTCAGGTCTGGGGAACGGGCAGGCCAGTCCATAGCATGCATCAATGCCTTCCTCTTGCAGGAACTGCTGACACACTCCAGCCACATGAGGTCTAGCATTGTCTTGCATTAGGAGGAACTCAGGGCCAACCGCACCAGCATATGGTCTAACAAGGGGTCTGAGGATCTAATCTCGGTACCTAATGGCAGTCAGGCTACCTCTGGCGAGCACATGGAGGGCTGTGCGGCCCCCCAAAGAAATGCCACCCCACACCATGACTGACCCACCGCCAAACAGGTCATGCTGGAGGATGTTGCAGGCTGCAGAACGTTCTCTACGGCGTCTCCAGACTGTCACGTCTGTCACATGTGCGCAGTGTGAACCTGCTTTCATCTGTGAAGAGCACAGGGCGCCAGTGGCGAATTTGCCAATCTTGGTGTTCTCTGGAGAATGCCAAACGTCCTGCACGGTGTTTGGCTGTAAGCACAACCCCCACCTGTGGATGTCGGTCCCTCCTACCACCCTCATGGAGTCTGTTTCTGACCGTTTGAGCAGACACATGCACATTTGTGGCCTGCTGGAGGTCTTTTTGTAGGGCTCTGGCAGTGCTCCACCTGCTCCTCCTTGCACAGGCGGAGGTAGCGGTCCTGCTGCTGGGTTGTTGCCCTCCTACGGCCTCCTCCACGTCTCCTGATATACTGGCCTGTCTCCTGGTAGCGCCTCCATGCTCTGGACACTACGCTGACAGACACAGCAAACCTTGCCACAGCTTGCATTGATGTGCCATCCTGGATGAGCTGCACTACCTGAGCCACTTGTGTGGGTTGTAGACTCTGTCTCATGCTACCACTAGAGTGAAAGCACCGCCAGCATTCAAAAGTGACCAAAACATCAGCCAGGAAGCATAGGAACTGAGAAGTGGTCTATGGTCACCACCTGCAGAACCACTCCTTTATTGGGGGTGTCTTGCTAAGTGCCGATAATTTCCACCTGTTGTCTATTCAATTTGCACAACAGCATGTGAAATTTGTCAATCAGTGGTGCTTCCTAATTGGACAGTTTGATTTCACAAAAGTGTGATTGACTTGGAGTTACACTGTGTTGTTTAAGTGTTCCCTTTATTCTTTTGAGCAGTGTATATAGAATAATGGGTTTTGACATTGGTGGTGACTTTCTGAACTGTTGTAGTTAGACCAACAATTTAAAGTAATACAGAAAAATATTGCTATTTGAGTTCTGATTGACTGAACTGACAACATTTTCTGGAAATTTGTTGTATTTTCCCTTAATTTCACCAAAAACAACCATTCACAGCTATTTGTTTTAAAATGCCTTAGTAAGTTACAAAGTATATGTAAATTGCATAGTATATGAATGAAGATAGTTAACTCAGGACGTGTACCACTGTCTGATTTAGGAGGTGGCTCCTTAAGCAGACATCAATGCGTTGACTTCCCATTGGGGGGGGACGACTCCAGAATGCTGAGTCACAATGACAAGGCAGAAATACAGCCAGGGCAGAGCCTGAGTCATTCCATACTGTAGTAGAACCAACAGGAGGTTATGACAGGAATAAGCAGGGGTGCTAATTTCACTGGTGACATGTATTTTTGTCCCCTCCCCAGTTTTATCATTGGAATGTGATACAAAACGAGGCAACGGTGTGCTTTAGAACCATGCGGATGCCTCCGAGCAGTCGGGTAGGCTCTTTGCTGTGTTTATTCGACCCAAAAAAAAAAATATATATGTCCCCTCCACATCTAAAACCAATGTTGCGCCCCTGGTAAAAAGAGTGGGAGGGAGCAATTGGGAGAGTGGGGAAGGGGGAAAGAGTACCGACTAAAAACACTCTGTCACCCTTCAGAACTTAAATAGAAAGAGTTATGTAATGGTTAATCATTTACAGTATTACTTACTGTTTATAACTTTGTGCAGCTGGTCACATGATGGACCCTGTCATGACTTTAACAACTTAACACAGGTTCTCGGTTTTGAACATTACAGAAATAAATTGCATTTAAAAAATGAAGACAATTCTATGTCATTTTCATTTTTAATGCTATGTTTTCCCTTCTGCTAAAATATGGTCACTTAGAACAATCTGGACTCAGGGGTAGACGTAACATAGTAAAAGTACATTCAGGATACTCCCATTAGTATGATATGTTTTGTATGGTATGTATTAATTTGTGGATGTCCATCATCCTTTTCATATTATATTTTACTAATTGCAATTTTTACAATATGTTACTATTTGCTAAACATATGATATCTTACGAATTCCAATTTGTTGTGGCTAACGTTAGCTCGGTGGCTAGGTGCTAGCGTTAGCTAGGTGGCTGAAATTAGCTAGGCTAGGGGTTAAGGTTAGGTCTAAGGTTAAGGTTAGGAGTTAGGTTAAAGGGCAACCTTTGTGATGCTAGACGTTTGCGTTATATGCTCACCCTAAATTATCCTTTAAGCATGACACATCATTTAGTCAACAGGTGATGTCCCTTTTCGCAAAAAAAAGAAGGAATGCCAAGTATGTCACAGCCCTTTTTGTAACACCAGTTTAAGCATAAGTCTACTGTCACTCCCAACAGTCTGAAGAAGCTTTGTCTCATTGTCTGCAAAACTTTGTTTGCACTCATAATGAAAACATTACACTATAAACTGAGGTTGAGTCTAAAACAGTTGATAAAAGTAACAGAAAGCAGGGCACATATTTCAAGGATTATCTATGTTGAAGACCCTTACCCCCATTTGAAGCAGCTTCATAATTGTTCATCAAACAATGCACCTAGATAGTAGCTATGACAAACTGATAGATAGAGCCTGTTTTGGCTTACATTTTAGGAGAAAGGGGGTCCTGTCCTCAAAAAAATGGAATAGAGGCACTACCTTACATACTAGGCCAGGAAAGATCAGGGGCTGGGTGGCTGCTGGGGGGGAGGAGCTTCCCCATCAATGTAATGTTATTCAATGTGATCTAAAAGGCTAAACTGATCCTAAATCGGCACTCTTACTCTGAGAGGCTTGATGCATACTGCCCCAGAAGACCTAAGTAGTGTTCGATTACCAATTCTAACATACATACTGCATACTATATACTATTAGTTCATAGGGCTCCCGAGTGGCGCAGCAGTCAAAGGCACCGCCTCCCAGTGCAAGCGGCATCACTTTAGTACCTGGTTTGAATCCAGGCTGTATCACATCTGGCTGTGATTGGCCCAGCGTCGTCCGGGTTTGGCTGGAGTAGGCCGAATTTGTTCTTAACTGACTTGCCTAGTTAAATAAAGTTACATTTGAGTATACTGTAAAAGAACTGTAAACTTCTAGATGAGCTTACGAGCGTTTCACCTGTCTACTGCTGAAGCTGATGGTGTTTCTATGCGTCTTGCTAGCATAACTAATTACTAGCGAGACATCGTACGATTTCGGGTGTGTTTGTAAATTAAATCTGGAGTGCCAGAGCACGCTCTCGGCGTTCGTAAATTCAGAGCGTTGTCAGATTGTCCATTCGTAAATGTAAAGCGTTTCGCCCTCGGAGCGTTCAGAGCCCGCTCTGGCCGAGGAGTAGGGTTGATCCGAGCATTTTGACCTCACAACGGCAGTCAAGCACCCAAGCTAACTGGCTAACTTGCTAGCTACTTCCAGTGTCCATTGAGAACGCACAATGACTATACCACTTAACTAATCCTGATGTATTAATAGCCAATTAACTTTACGTTAGGTAGCTAGCTAACATACTGCTGTAATGATATGCTATGCGGTTCGTAAGGATAGCATAGCTAAAAAGTTGTCAGCCCACATAACGTGTAACGTAACTTATTTGAAAAGTCATTACACCTCTCAACATTTTCTTAACTCTTGTCATAATTAGTCAAAACAAGTAAATGTATCCACTCTCGTAATAAACAAAGTAACATTTTTTAAACAGATTAAGATGAGGTCGAGGCAGAGCATTTACTCCACCCACAATCTGTCCGTGTGAGATAAAAACGTTTTTGTGTGGAGGTATATAACAGTGTCAAATTACTTGTGGATTTTGATCATATAGAAGTTTCGTAATGTTTAAGCTTTAACAGATGTACTAATATATGTGGATGCACATGGCATTCCGGCAACTTTGAGAAAAATGATGTCAAGTTCTGCGTGTTGTTCACACTCGTGCCTTCCCTCTCATTGGCTAGAATGATCTTGCCTGTCTCCAATTGTTGAGCACATGTATTTCCATTGTTAGATGGGTCACTCGGCTCTCTTGTCAATATAATACATATCTTTGCAATAGGTGATGTGAATGAGTGGGGTCATCATTTATTTATATTTTTTATATATTTTTTTGTATTTATTATTATGAACACAACAATACAAAATATATACAAAGAAGAGTACATAAACCTAACAGTATTACATATCAAGATTCCTTTTCAATTTGTTAAACATTTTTCATTATTTTTTTTACTTCACCTTTATTTAACCAGGTAGGCCAGTTGAGAACAAGTTCTCATTTACAACTGCGACCTGGCCAAGATAAAGCAAAGCAGTGTGACACAAACAATAACACAGTTACACATGGAATAAACAAACGTACAGTCAATAACACAATAAAAATAATATATATACAGTGTGTGCAAATGAGGTAAGATTAGGGAGGTAGGGCAATAAATTGGCCATAGTGGCGAAGTGATTACAATTTAGCAATTAAACACTGGAGTGATAGATGTGCAGAAGATGAATGTGCAAGTAGAGATACTGGGGTGCAAAGGAGCAAAACAATAAGTAACAATATGGGGATGAGGTAGTTGGATGGGCTACTTACAGATGGGCTTTGATTTGATTTTATTTGTATTTTTATTTGGCTATGTACCGGTGCAATGATATGTGTGACCTGCTCTGACAGCTGATGTTTAAAGTTAGTGAGGGAGATATGAGTCTCTTTATGGTGAATATTGCTTTTATGTTTTTACATTTACTGATAATTTGAAAACAATATTAAAATTCCATCTTAAATAATGTGAAGAGGGGTTTGTTCTCTGCCCACTTCATTTCATGGACAAAGAATCTTCCATACAAGATAAACAAATGAACAATGAAAGTTAAATCAGGGTCCATATCAAAAGGACTGGTTTGACAACAACATTATTTGGATTAAACAATTATTGAACAATGATGGCCAACTATACGATTATCAAGAATTCATGAGAACACACAATGTTACATTCACTCCCGCGGAATGGGATCGTCATCAAATGATCCGCATAGTTCCTGTTGAATTTCTAAAGGTGATTGGCTATTTCACTGACGCATTCCGTTTTGAACAATAAATAGAGCGAACAAGGCTCCTTCCAGTTCACAAGTCTGAGAAGACGCATGAAGAAGTTCTTGCTTCAACAGTGATTGAACGGAACTCTTCTGCCTTCGTCCCGCATTATAGAACATTCTGGATTGATAACATAACACTTACCTGAACTATAATAGCAAAATAGTCGAATAAACCCTATTTTTGTTCCGTTACTTTAGATATTCAAGAAAATCTGCCAAAATGGAGTCTCAGATCCGCCAGAACTATCACCACGATTGCGAAGCTGCCATCAACCGGATGATCAACTTGGAGATGTTTGCCTCTTACACCTACACTTCAATGGTGAGTCTACCAAGTTGACCGTTTTGTTGAGCTACCTGTCATTATGCCTGGGCCTAAATTCCACTTCACTTGACTTTTCTGTAGCCAATAACCTCAACTCCGTTAAGTACATATTTGAGTTTTACTTGGCAAGGCTATTAAGACCCTCCAGGTTGGTAAAGCATTCAAGTGAAGCCGGGAGTCTATCCTACCTTGGTCAGCGCGCGTAAAAACTCCTTGACAGGTTAATTGTCAGGTTACCAAGTAGACTACAGACTAGACTGATTCATGCCTATATCATCAAGCTTAGTTGCCACAACATGAACATAACGCCCAGTCACGTTCGGTACTTATTATTTTAACCACACTTTATTTTAACCACTGTTTTGTTTGTCCACCCAGGCTTTCTATTTCTCCCGTGACGATGTGGCTCTGCGTGGCTTCGCGCATTTCTTCAAGGAGAACAGCGACGAGGAGCGAGAGCACGCCGACAAGCTACTCTCCTTCCAGAACAAGAGGGGTGGACGCATTTTACTCCAGGACATCAAGGTGAGCGCCTGAGTATCGAGGAACTCATTTAGATTGTAGACTGATAGAAAATGTCTTTACTCCATGGAGTGTCCAGCGTTCAGTTGATATAGAGAACCTGGAGTAGTCCTAAACATACTGCCTCTAACCACTGAACTGAAACAGTGTGAAGGATGTAACTCTGTTCACTTTATCCTGACCTAAATGTCTGCTAGTAGTCAACACTTCTATGTTCACTCTGTCCTGTGTAGAAGCCAGAACGTGATGAGTGGGGCAATGGGCTGGAGGCCATGCAGTGTGCTCTGCAGCTGGAGAAGAATGTGAACCAGGCCCTGCTGGACCTGCACAAGATTGCCTCTGACAAGGTTGACCCCCATGTAAGTTATGGTGGAACCGCACATCACATGTATGTATCACATAGAATACAGGTACTGTCCCAGGAGATGATCAGGTTGTTGTAGCTCTGATAACTAATGACATGGGATTGTTTGACCTGCTTCTTCACACGCGCACAATAGTCCACAGATGCACACAATGCAGGTTGTCTAGTGGTTAGAGATTTATGCCTTAAAGGTTGCTGGATTGAATCCCAGAGCTGACAAGGTAAAAATGTGTTCTGCCCCTGAACAAGGCAGTTAACCTATTGTTCCACATTAGGATGCCATTGTAAATAAGTGTCAATGGACTTGTCTAGTTAAATTGACACCTCATTATCTACGTGTTACTGTAGTTACAATAGTCTGTATTCATTCTCTTTTCTGACCTGTTTTCCCTCTTTAGCTGTGTGACTTCCTGGAGACCCATTACCTGAATGAGCAGGTGGAGGCCATTAAGAAGCTGGGTGACCACATCACAAACCTCACCAAGATGGATGTTGTCAAAAACAAGATGGCAGAGTACCTGTTTGACAAGCACACCCTGGGAGGCCAGAGCTAAACCACTTTCATCCCCAGGCTACGGCCTCCAGCCTCAGACCAGGACTCCTTGGTTCTCTGATAGATCCTCCTGGCTTTGCTTTTATAGGGAGGGGAGTGTTAAACTGGTGAATTGCAACACTGCTGTGACATTGATGTTTCTGTTCACAACACTACTGTATTGGAGGCAAGGCTTCTTGTAAAACAATAAAAAAATATCACTGAAGTTTGTTGCTGTTTTCTAAGTGTTGACCTGTAGTAATGGATGTGGCATCAGTCTATTGAGGTGCTTTGCTCTTTTACTGAGCATCTTCATACAGTGATAAATACTGACTATTGTAGACTTACTAGTGGCTGAGGGTCATAACAATAGGAGAAGCTTAACATGAGTTTCATAAAGGATGTTACCTCTGACCAGAGGTTGTCCTTTACTGTATCTTGTAATAGTTCCATGTCAATTAAGGACCCAGCTGTCAACTCTAGCGCCGTAGGAGTGAAATTGTTACCTACAATTGATGTAGACCTTTACGCTGTGCATCACAAGTTTATTAGACAGCCAAGAGGTCAATCAAAGTCGCTAGCCAGCTGTTATGGCACATTTCTCTAGTGATGGGAAGTTGGGCTCTGACTGACAAATTGTCACTCATTGTGTTTATTTCAGTTGGTAATGCCCAATAGTTCCCCTACAGCAAATTATGAACTGAATACTCAAAGGAATAATTCTACAAGCCTCTCGTTCTTAAGGGGCTTATTTGAGCTGTCATATGGTTACAACGCTACTGTTAAGTTACTGAACGCTGTCATTTTGGTAATTAACAGGCAAGCCAAACTTTAATACTTGAACTGAGAAATATTGTTTTCAAGATATAGTAAAGGAGTTTCTTGGGGCTAGACCACTTGGTTAAAGGGGAAGATGGTCTAATCGGCAATGGAATTTTCAATTACGCTTCAACTTTATACAACCAATTATCGACATGGTAAAATTGAGTACATTTGTACTGGTATTGAATATCTTGGTTAATATTTGGGGTGAAGTTTCGCAGCTTTGTCATTCTATTTGAAAACATATTTTACACAAAGCCTTAGAATACAATTGGAAGACTTGGAAAATCCATTCTAATGTTAGGCTAATTGAGAAATAGTCTGTGTCTATATTTGATTTAGGATATATAAGGAATTGAACTTTAAGACACAGGTCTGTAAACTTCTGTTTCATTCTCTAAGAGCACATGTTTCAATAACACATGAAGCTTAATTATTGACCTTTTCCAGAATGCAGTCAAAAGAAAAATTTTGGGTTTATCACATTTAAAAAAAACATAAATTCAATTTTCAGTATGAGGTATGGGAATACAGTAGCGGACAGAGAAAGAAAGGCTGGCTTTTGTAGAAATGGTATTTGATGATACACCTTTCGGTTTCAAATGACATATTGTTGTTGTCAAATGGTATATCAAAGTTGATTACAATAGCCTAGAAATAACTACACAAAATCAGTAGCTACATACATCTAACCATACTACTTGTGATGTAAGTGTATATAGTAAGTGTATATAAGTGTATATAGTATATAGTATGTTTACTGGTCATAGTATGGATATAGTTAGTATGCCAGATTAGGCAAAATACGAAGTTTTCAAGCAGTGGACATTATTTCCGTGCTTTCAGGGCCCATAATGCAATTCTTCAGACAACAGGCGTGGCTTCATAACATTTTAAGAAAATGGCAGAAAATATGGTGCCGAAGTGAGACGAGAGCGGATACAATTTCAGTGCTATAACTAATTATGACAAATAAGTTAAGTTTCTTTGCTACGCTATCCTTACGAAACGCGTAGCATATCATTGCAGCAGAATGTACCATTATGTTAGCTAGCTACCAAACACAAATTTAGTTGGCTATTTATACATCAGGCTTAGCTAAGCGGTATAGTCATTGTGCGTTCTCAATGAACATTGTTAATTCACTCTGGCTATCTACTCTGATTTCAGAGCACTGTGTGCCAAAGAACAGATTCATTGATTCATTTTACAACCGTAACACCCGTTGAATATAACCGGTATCAGTAAACGTCTGCAAAAAAAGCATAATTAAATTGTTGCCAGAAACACAGTTACAGTCACCAAAGCTCTGGATAACATGAAAACAGCATAGCCAGCTCTGCTAGGGTGAGTAAAATGGTCAGAGTGAGGTGTTCTCTCATTTGTGTCTGGAAGTAGCTAGCAAGCTAGCCAAAGATAGCCAGTTAGCTTGGGTGCTTAATTGCCGTTGTGAGGTCAAAACGCTCGGATCAACCCTACTCCTCGGCCAGAGTGTCCAGTGTGGGCTCTGAACGCTCCGAATGCGAAACGCTTTGAATTTCCAAACGGACAATGCTCTGAATTTACGAATGCCCAGAGCGCACTCCAGATTGAATTTACCAACACATCCGAAATCGTATGATGTCTAGCTAGTCATTTGTTATGCTAACAAGCTAGCAAGAGGTTGCAAAGCAACAGCTTCCGGTAGACAGGCGAAGCGCTAGTAAGCTCAACTAAAGTAGGGTGACCAGACGTCCCCGTTTTTGGTGGCCTGTCCCCGGTTGGAGCTGTCCCTGGAAATATCCCAGTTTTTAGGGAGATGTCCCCGACCCCGTAAGGCAAAACCTGCAAAGAAAAGGAAACAGGCAAGTGCACAAAGAAAAGGCAACAGGCAAATGCACAAACACCAGAGAAAACTAAGAAATACATTTTTATTTTCTATCTATCTGTGTTTTCTCTGGTATTTCTAGAACCACTTGCAACTGGCAGAGAGGATTTTTGCTGTTTTAGAGCTCAGGGATTCTTAAAAGATGGGACAATCAACTTTTTTCTACAAATATTTGTCTTAATTTTAACTAAATGTTAAGATTATATTTTGACACACCAAAGTATCAGCTATTAACACCATGTAAAGGAACAACCTCCTATTTTTTCATTAAATGCAACTAAGTGGATATGGTCAATTTCGTTGTAAAACAAGTGTTTAAAGTCCTTGATTATTTAATGCTAACATTAGATTATTCATAAATGTGTAATACACATCTCCAAACATTTTTGTTTTGTTTTATTGCCATATTAAATGCTCCAGGGCTAATTTAGCTAGCAATCTGGCATGGTTTTCTAGATTTTGAACATGAAATAACTATTATAAAGCTAACATTATCCCTTAGGTCTAGCACAGCAAATACATTAATTGTTGAAGCATATGTTGCAGAACAGTGATTACAATATTTGTTCAGAATATTGACAACAACAACTAAATCAATCTTAAGGGGGCTAGTTCCTCTGTATAGATGGGAGAACCTTCCACAAGGACAACCATCTCGGCAGCACTCCATCAATCAAGCCATTATGGTAGAGTGGCCAGACGGAAGCAACTTCTCAGTAAAAGGCACTTGACAGCCTTTGAGTTTTAGTTTGCCAAAAGGCACCTAAAGGACTCTCAGTTTAAGGGCACAGGGCGAGACCTAGATGGGGCCACAGTGTCTCCTGACCCCTCCTGTCTCAGCCTCCAGTATTTATGCTGCAGTAGTTTATGTGTCGGGGGGCTAGGGTCAGTTTGTTTATCTGGAGTACTTCTCCTGTCCTATTCGGTGTCCTGTGTAAATCTAAGTGTGCGTTCTCTAATTCTCTCCTTCTCTCTTTCTTTCTCTCTCTCGGAGGACCTGAGCCCTAGAACCATGCCCCAGGACTACCTGACATGATGACTCCTTGCTGTCCCCAGTCCACCTGGCCATGCTGCTGCTCCAGTTTCAACTGGCCTGGGCCCTAGGACCATGTCCCAGGACTACCTGACATGAGGACTCCTTGCTGTCCCCAGTCCACCTGGCCATGCTCCTGCTCCAGTTTCAACTGTTCTGCCTTACTATTATTCAACCATGCTGGTCATTTATGAACATTTGAACATCTTGGCCACGTTCTGTTATAATCTCCACCCGGCACAGCCAGAAGAGGACTGGCCACCCCACATATGCTCTCTCTAATTCTCTCTTTCTTTCTCTCTCTCGGAGGACCTGAGCCCTAGGACCGTGCCACAGGACTACCTGACATGATGGCTCCTTGCTGTCCCCAGTCCACCTGACTGTGCTGCTGCTCCAGTTTCAACTGTTCTGCCTTATTATTATTTGACCATGCTGGTCATTTATGAACATTTGAACATCTTGGTCATGTTCTGTTATAATCTCTACCCGGCACAGCCAGAAGAGGACTGGCCACCCCACATAGCCCGGTTCCTCTCTAGGTTTCTTCCTAGGTTTTGGCCTTTCTAGGGAGTTTTTCCTAGCCACCGTGCTTTTACACCTGCATTGTTTGCTGTTTGGGGTTTTAGGCTGGGTTTCTGTACAGCACTTTGAGATATCAGCTGATGTACGAAGGGCTATATAAATAAATTTGATTTGATTTGATATGCAGACACGGGAGGCAGGTTTTTTGAGTCTCTGATATTTATTAGTATCCAAGGGGCAGGCAAGATATTGTTCATGGACAGGCAAAAAGATCATAACAAGGTCAGAGTCCAGGAGGTACAGAGTGGCAGGCAGGCTCGAGGTCAGGGCAGGCAGTATGGTCAGGGCAGGCGGGTTCACAGTCAGGGCAGGCAAGGGTCAAAACTGTGTGGACAAGCAAAACAGAGCTAAGAAAAAGCAGGGGCACGGGTTAATGATAAGGGAATTATATGCTTAAAGGTAATGATTAAAATAGTCCACCCTGAAACCATATAATTGTATGAAATTTATTAGAATCATAAAACTATATGTTATGCAGGTGAGTGAGGACCCACAAGCGATATAACGGAAACAGAGTCTTTTAATGTCCAAACAGGGAAAACATAAATCCTCAATCATTACAGGGGAAGTCCAAACAGGGAAAACACAAATCCTCTAGTTTAACAGGAGAGTCCCCCTTCTAGTTGTTGAGGAGAGTTGCAGGGCTAGCGGCAACAGACTGCAGGTCCCTTCGGGTAGGCGCGGGCCGTAGAGGATAGAGACACCTGCTCACACGTAGTATCTGATGACGAGGCAGAATACAACTGGACGGAACAAAAGCAAAGCAAACAGCAAACAAGAATCCGACAAGGACAGAAGCAGAAACAGAGAGAGAAATAGAGGGCAAAATAGGGGACAGGTGTGAAAGAGTAAACGAGGTCGTTAGGAGAATGAGGAACAGCTGGGAGCAGGAACGGAACGATAGAGAGAGAGAGGAATAGAGAGAGAGAAAGAAACCTAATAAGACCATCAGGGGGAAACGAAGAGAAGAGAAAGCACAGGGACAAGACATGACAATACAATACATGACAGTACCCCCCCACTCACCGAGCGCCTCCTGGCGCACTCGAGGAAGAAACCTGGCGGCAACGGAGGAAATCATCGATCAGCGAACGGTCCAGCACGTCCCGAGATGGAACCCAACTCCTCTCCTCAGGACCGTAACGGGAAACGATGAAGAGGGAATCTAGTGCAATTACTATTATAAAAATGAAACACGGGTAGAGAACTGTAAGAGTATGAGCAATCAGGACCAAACAGGCCAGGAGAGTAACAACTAGGGACAGACTGAGACACAGCAAGGCTAAGACCAGGAACAGGAGAGAGGCGGTGGCTGTGGACAGACTGAGACACAGCAAGTGCAGGAGCAGGACCAGGAGAGATGCGGTGGCTGGGGACAGACTGAGACACAGCAAGGGCAGGAAAGATGCGGTGGCAGGGGACAGACTGAGACACAGCAAGGCCAGGAGCAGGACCAGGAGAGATGCGGTGTCTGGGGACAGACTTAGACACAGCAAGGCACGGAGCAGAAGCAGGAAGAGAGTTACCGGACTTAGTCTGCGCGCAGTCCGAACAAGCAGCCACGAAACGACGCGTATCACGCTCCTGAGTGGGCCACCAAAAACACTGCGAAAAGAAGCAAGCGTACCCCGAACGCCGAGGTGGCTGGCTGACTTGGCAGAGTGAGCCCACTGAAGAACGGCCAGAAGAGTAGGAACGGGAACGAAAAGAAGGTTCCTAGGACAAGCGCGCCGAGAAGGAGTGTGAGTGAGTGCTTGCTTAACCTGCCTCTCAATTCCCCAGACAGTCAACCCGACAACACGCCCCTCAGGGAATCTCCCCTCATTGGTTTCCAGAACCCCAGCTCAGAACACACAACTCAGCGATCCTACTCACGGATGGGCTATTGCAGCAGACGACCACACCGGGTTCCACTCCTATCTAGAGGTCGACCGATTAATCGGAATGGCCGACAATTAATCTTAATGGTTGTACAGTCGTCTCAAATAAAACTGTGAAGGACCTCTGCGTTACTCTGGACCATGATCTCTCTTTTGAAGAACATATCAAGACCATTTCGAGGACAGCTTTTTCCATCTACGTAATCTTGCAAAAATCAAACTTTCTGTTCTAATGATGCAGAAAAATTAATCCATGCTTTTGTCACTTCTAGGTTAGACTACTGCAATGCTCTACTTTCCGGCTACCCGGATAAAGCACTAAATAAACTTAAGTTAGTGCAAAATACGGCTGCTAGAATCCTGACTAGAACCCCCAAATTTGATCATATTACTCCAGTGCTAGCCTCTACACTGGCTTCCTGTCAAAGCAAGGGCTGATTTCAAGGTTTTACTGCTAACCTACAAAGCATTACATGGGCTTGCTCCTACCTATCTCTCTGATTTTGTCCTGCCGTACAAACCTACACGTATGCTACGGTCACAAGACGCAGGCCTCCTAATTGTCCCTAGAATTTCTAAGCAAACAGCTGGAGGCAGGGCTTTCTCCTATAGAGCTTCTTTTTTATGGAACGGTCTGCCTACCCATGTCAGAGACGCAAACTCGGTCTCAACCTTTAAGTCTTTACTGAAGACTCATCTCTTCAGTGGGTCATATGATTGAGTGTAGTCTGGCCCAGGAGTGGGAAGGTGAACGGAAAGGCTCTGGAGCAACGAACCGCCCTTGCTGTCTCAGCCTCCAGTATTTATGCTGCAGTAGTTTGTGTCGGGGGGCTAGGGTCAGTTTGTTATATCTGGAGTACCTCTCCTGTCCTATTCGGTGTCCTGTGTGAGTCCAAGTGTGCGTTCTCTAATTCTCTCCTTCTTTCTTTCTCTCTCTCGGAGGACCTGAGCCCTAGGACCATGCCCCAGGACTACCTGACATTATGACTCCTTGCTGTCCCCAGTCCACCTGGCCATGCTGCTGCTCCAGTTTCAACTGTTCTGCCTTACTATTATATGACCATGCTGGTCATTTATGAATATTTGAACATCTTGGCCATGTTCTGTTATAATCTCCACCCGGCACAGCCAGAAGAGGACTGGCCACCTCACATATGCTCTCTCTAATTCTCTCTTTCTCTCTCTCGGAGGACCTGAGCCCAAGGACCGTGCCCCAGGACGACCTGACATGATGACTCCTTGCTGTCCCCAGTCCACCTGACTGTGCTGCTGCTCCAGTTTCAACTGTTCTGCCTTGTTATTATTCGACCATGCTGGTCATTTATGAACATTTGAACATCTTGGCCATGTTCTGTTATAATCTCCATCCGGCACAGCCAGAAGAGGACTGGCCACCCCACATAGCCTGGTTCCTCTCTAGGTTTCTTCCTAGGTTTTGGCCTTTCTAGGGAGTTTTTCCTAGCCACTGTGCTTCTACACCTGCATTGCTTGCTGTTTGGGGTTTTAGGCTGGGTTTCTGTACAGCACATTGAGATATCAGCTAATGTACGAAGGGCTATATAAATACATTTGATTTGATTTGGTCTTCTGCCCCTGAACAAGGTAGTTAACCCACTGTTCCTAGGCCATCATTGAAAACAAGAATTTGTTCTTAACTGACTTCCCTAGTTAAAGGTAAAATACACATTTCTCTAGTGATGGAAAGTTCAGCTCTTACTGACATAAAATAAATCTTGACTCTTGTTTCAGTTGCTAATAGTTCTCCTACCAGCAAACTAACTGAATAATCACAATAGAAATCCTAATGCCTCTCGTTCACCATAAAGGGCTTATTGGAGCTGTCATATGGTTGCAAAGCTACTGGTAATTTACCAAAATTACTGAAGTCTTCTGTAATTAACAGGCAGTCTAACTTTGGTAATTTATACTTTAACTGAACATATTTATATTTTTCATGTGTCCATCTAGTACATGGGTTTCTAGTGGATAGACCAGGTGGTTGAAGGGGAAAATAGCCTAATTAAATGTGTTTGATCAACAATGGCATTTTCAATCATTCTGCCACTCATCCATTTTTCTTTACACAACTGCCACCAACATTTACAACCATGAAATACTGACATGGTAAAATAATTGAGTACATTTTTTTAAAGGTAATGGTTTTCACTAAGTTGATGGTTTATATTTAGGGTAATGTTTATCTAAAAGTACATTTTATATGTGAAAGCTCCATGGAGGGCCTGAGATTTGTGAGAATCTGAAGTACCTGAAAAGAAGGCACCTGGCTAAACGACATGTTCCTTGACATTTACAAATATTTGTGTTACGGATCCCAATTACCTGCTGTCAAGGCAGCAGCTACTCTTCCTGGGGTCCAGCGAAATAAAGGCAGTTCTATACATTACAAACCAGATGTCGCCACACGTGTTTGCCCTCAGGCCACTACTCTACCACATATCGACAACACAAAATAAATGTGCGTGTCTATAGTGCATATGTGTCTCTTCACACTCCCCGCTGTCCAGCAAGTTGTATCTAACTATTTTAAAATCTAATTTACTGTTTGCATGACATGATGTGGAATAGTAGCCATGTCATGTCTCTCTGTAGTACTGTGCACCTCCCATAGTCTGTTCTGGACTTGGGGACTGTGATGAGACCTGGAGACATGTCTTGTGGGGTATGCATTGGTGTCTGAGTTGTGTGCTAGTAGTTTAAACTGACAGCTCGGTGCATTCAATATGTCAATAATTCTCACAAATACAAGTAGTGATGAAGTAAATTTATAGTAATGGTTATCAACTGTACTGCAGGGATGGAACGTAAAGTTGCAGGAAGTAGAGGTTGTGGTGTATCTTTAACTGCACTGTCGGTTAGGAGCTCGTAAGTCAGCATTTCACTGAAAGGTCTACTGTTGTATTTGGCGCATGTGAGTAATAAAATTGGATTTGATTTATTTTGAGTTACAGCGTGTTTTAAGTGGTGGTGTCCCATCCTTTCATGCTGTTGGCCTGAATACGACTAAATAGATGTAAATAGGGGAGTATGGTTTTTATTATATATATTTTTGTGAGTGTAGTGTTAGATGGTAGGGTATTTGTTGTATTTTTGGTTGGTGTGGTTGTTGATTAAAAAAGAAATAAGCAAAGTATAAGAGAGTTATACTCCAGTCTAGTAGGTGGCGGTAATGCAACATGTATTGGATGCCAACCTGCCGTTAAATCTCATCAAAGAAGGTCGATTTCACTGACGCGGTCCGCTTGGAACAATAAATAGAGCGAACAAGGCTCCTTCCAATTCACAACTCTGGGAAGACGCATGAAGAACTTCTTGCTTCAACAGTGATTGAACGGAACTCTTCTGCTCGCCTCCCGCGCAATATAACATTCCGGATTGATAACGTAATAACTACGTGAACTGTCTTAGTAAAATAATCTAAGAATCTCTAGATTTGTACCGTTAATTTTGATATAAAGTGAAAATGGAGTCTCAGGTCCGCCAGAACTATCACCACGATTGCGAAGTTGCAATCAACCGGATGATCAACATGGAGATGTTTGCCTCTTATACTTACACTTCAATGGTAAGGGGACTGTAATTGGCTACCAATAGGAACAGTTTGTTGCTTTACCTAATATTATTATGCCTGAGCCTTAATATTTTTTTCTGTACGCCTAGGCAACAGCTTTGAGGTAGACGTATCATTCAAATAAAGCTCATAAATATATCCTTGGACAGAGCGTATCTCATTGACAGGTTAATTGGCAGGTTACCAAGTAGGCTTATGATTTTCCGGATCATATTGCTGTGTCAATCATGCTTAGATCCCTCGATAATATAATGAGTTATATTTGACATGTGTTTCTAAACACACTTGTTTTTCAACCCAGGCTTTCTATTTCTCCCGTGACGATGTGGCTCTGCCTGGCTTCGCGCATTTCTTCAAGGAGAACAGCGACGAGGAGCGGGAGCACGCCGACAAGCAACTCTCCTTCCAGATCAAGAGAGGTGGACGCATTTTACTCCAGGACATCAAGGTGAGCGCCTGAGCGTCGAAAAACACATACCTTGTATACTGCGCAACAAAAAGAACGTTAACATCTTGGTAGAGGGTTCTCTGGTTGAAATGGTTCTTGTCTCAGTAAGAAAGGTTCTACCTGGAACCAAGTGGCTGATCTATAATCTATGGCAAGACGTCTAAAGAACCCTTTATAGTCAATCTAGAGCCTTTTTTTTAATACTGTGAAGTTGTTTTGGATTAGTAGTCATTCATGTTAATACTGAGTTCTTTGTAAGGCAGGCCCTGTGTGGCTGCCCTGGTATTAGAGCAAGGTGACCAGAAGAGATAATGTCCTGACCGCTTAGGCCTGAACACACTGCCTCCATTCCTTCATAACCACTGAATTGGTCATTGGTCACGCGCACTGACTACAACAGGTGTAGACTTTACGATGTGTACTTACTTGCTCAGAGTTAAAGATAAATATTTGCTAAATGGGAATGGTAACAAAGAATAACAAGGCTTTATACAAGTACTGAGACCATGTGCAGGGGTACGAGGTAGTTGAGATATAATACAGTAGGTAAGGGTTAAAAGTGACTTGGCAATGAGGATGTGTGACTGGTGTCAGTGTGTGGGGGGAGGGGGGGGGTTTGTAGACTAGTGAGTGCAAAATAAGTGGTTAAACTCTTCTACTCAGACCCCTGTTTGCCTCCAGAACAGCCTGCATTTTTTTGGGACATTCTACAAGGTGTCTGAAACATTCCACAGGGATGTTGGTCCATGCTGACACGCTGAAATCAGGCATTTGCTGCAGATGTTACGGCGATATAGTCTTGCTGTGAACAGCCCGTTCCATCTCGTCCCAAAGATTCTCTATTGGTTTGAGGTCTGGGGACTGTGCAGTGAACATAACTCGCTGTTCCAGGCAATGTTTTCCCACTCAATTGCCCGTTGGAGACACTTTAATTTTAACTTAATGTAATACATCAATACAATTACTTTAGCCTTATATAAATAATGAAACATGTTTAATTTGGTTTAAATAATGCAAAGAAAAGTTTTGGTGAATGTAAAAGTGCAATATGTGCCATGTAAAAAAGCTAATGTTTAAGTTCCTTGCTCAGAACATGAGAACATACGAAAGTTGGTGGTTCCTTTTCACTTGAGTCTTTAATATTCCCAGGTAATAAGTTTTAGGTTGTAGTTATTATGACTATTTGTGTGTGGATGACGGATCACCACCTCAAGCTGAACTTCGGCAAGACGGAGCTGCTCTTCCTCCCGGGGAAGGACTGCCCGTTCCATGATCTCGCCATCACGGTTGACAACTCCATTGTGTCCTCCTCCCAGAGCGCTAAGAACCTTGGCGTGATCCTGGACAACACCCTGTCGTTCTCAACTAACATCAAGGCGGTGGCCCGTTCCTGTAGGTTCATGCTCTACAACATCCGCAGAGTACGACCCTGCCTCACACAGGAAGCGGCGCAGGTCCTAATCCAGGCACTTGTCATCTCCCGTCTGGATTACTGCAACTCGCTGTTGGCTGGGCTCCCTGCCTGTGCCATTAAACCCCTACAACTCATCCAGAACGCCGCAGCCCGTCTAGTGTTCAACCTTCCCAAGTTCTCTCACGTCACCCCGCTCCTCCGCTCTCTCCACTGGCTTCCAGTTGAAGCTCGCATCCGCTACAAGACCATGGTGCTTGCCTACGGAGCTGTGAGGGGAACGGCACCTCAGTACCTCCAGGCTCTGATCAGGCCCTACACCCAAATAAGGGCACTGCGTTCATCCACCTCTGGCCTGCTCGCCTCCCTACCACTGAGGAAGTACAGTTCCCGCTCAGCCCAGTCAAAACTGTTCGCTGCTCTGGCTCCCCAATGGTGGAACAAACTCCCTCACGACGCCAGGACAGCGGAGTCAATCACCACCTTCCGGAGACACCTGAAACCCCACCTCTTTAAGGAATACTTAGGATAGGATAAAGTAATCCTTCTCACCCCCCCCCCCTTAAAATATTTAGATGCACTATTGTAAAGTGGCTGTTCCACTGGATGTCATAAGGTGAATGCACCAATTTGTAAGTCGCTCTGGATAAGAGCGTCTGCTAAATGACTTAAATGTAAATGTTAAATGTACTATTTCTTTCAACCATTTGTATTTCATATACCTTTGACTATTGGAAGGGGAACAACTACTTCAAGGTCTCAAAGCGAGTGTCACCGATTGAAACGCTATTAGCACGCACCCTGCTAACTAGCTAGCCATTTCACATCGGTTACACCAGCCTAATCTCGGAAGTTGCTAGGCTTGAAGTCACAAACCGCTCAATGCTTTAAGCACAGCGATGAGCTGCTGGCAAACGCACAAAAGTGCTGTTTGAATCACCGCTTACGAGCCAGCTGCTGCCTACCACCGCTCGGTCAGACTGCTCTATCAAATGTCAAATCATAGACTTCATTTTAACATAGTAACACAGAAATGAGCCTTAGGTCATTAATATGGTCAAATCCAGATACGAACATTTCGAAAACAAAATGTTTACCGTTCTGTATTTTACCTAACGGGTGGCATCCATAAGTCTAAATATTCCTGTTACATTGCACAACCTTCAATGTTGTTAACTAATTACATAATTATGACATAACAAGTCAGATGGCCCAAACTGTAGCATGTACCCTGACTCTGCGTGCAATCAACGCAAGAGAAGTGACACAATTTCCCTAGTTTAATATTGCCTGCTAACATGCATTTATTTGAACTAAATATGCATGTTTAAAACGTACATCTGTGTATTGATTTTAAGAAAGGCATTGTTTATGGTTAGGTTAATTTGTGCAACGATTGTGCTTTCTTCGCAAATGCTCTTTTGTTAAATCGTCCCCCGTTTGGCAAAGTTGGCTGTCTTTGTTAGGAACAAATAGTCTTCACACAGTTCGCTAAGAGCCAGGTGGCCCAAACTGCTGCATGTGCCCTGACTGTTGCACAGAACAAAAGAGAAGTGACGCAATTTCCCTAGTTAAATGAAATTCATGTTAGCAGGCAATATTAACTAATATGCAGGTTTAAAAATATATACTTGTGTATTGATTTTAAGGCACCTTTTATGGTTAGGTACACATTGGTGCGTTTGCCAAATTGGTGATTTAACGAAGTAGGCTATGATAAATTAACTTATGGCTTAGATCCTGTTAACGGGATCGATATGACAACAGCCAGTGATTGTGCAGGGCGCCAAATTCAAAACAGATCTCCTAATTAAAATTCCTCAAACATACAAGTGTTTTACACCATTTTAAAGAAACGTATTAATACCACCAGTGTCCGATTTCAAAAAAGCTTTACCGAAAAAGCACACCATGCGATCGGAATTCAGCGCTCCGAAACAAAACGAGCCATACGGATCCGCCGTTTCGTGGAGTCAACAAAGTCAGAAATGGCATTATAAATATTCACTTACCTTTTCTCTTCATCTGAATGGAATCCCAGTTCCACAATAAATGTTTGAGTTGTTCGATGAAGTCCATTGATGTCCAAATATCTCCATTTTGTTCGCGTTTAGCCCAGTAATCCAAATTCATGAGGCACGACCAGGCAAAGTCATAAAGTTCCGTTACAGTCCGTAGAAACATGTCAAACGATCTATAGAATCAATCTTTAGGATGTTTTTATCATCAATCTTCAATAATGTTCCAACTGGAGAATTCCTTTGTCTTCAGAAATGCAATGGGCTGCAAGCTAACTCTCACGTGACCGCGTGTGACCAGCTCATGCCACTCTGGCAGACCTGACTCATTCAGCTCCCATTCCCCGTCCTTCACAGTAGAAGCATCAAACAAGGTTCTGAAGACTGTTGACATCTAGTGGAAGCCTTAAGAAGTGCATTATGACCCCGTAGACACTGTATATTAGATAGGCTATGAGTTGAAAAACTACAAAGCTCAGACTTCCTACTTCCTGGTTGGATTTTTTTCCTCAGCTTTTTGCCTGCCATAAGAGTCCTGTTATACTCAGACATCATTCAAACAGTTTTAGAAACTTCTGTGTTTCCTATCCAAATTTACTAATAATGTTAGCAACTGGGCCTGAGTAGCAAGCAGTTTAATCCGGGAACCTTAATCATCCAAGCTACTCAATACTGCCATAAGACGTTAAAAGGCACCACGTTGATTATATGCAACGCAGGACAAGCTAGATAATCTAGTAATAACTACACATGGTTGGTTGTTTTTTTAATAAGATTGGTTTAATGCTAGCTAGCTCCTTGCTGCATTCTCATAACAGGTAGTCAGCCTGCCACGCAGTCTCCTTGTGGAGTGCAATGTAATCGGCCGTGATCGGTGTCCAAAAATGCCGATTACCGATTGCTGTGACATCTTAACTCTGCCGTTCCGATTAATCGGTCGACCTCTAGATAGGAGTGGAACCCGGTGTGGTCGTCTGCTGTAATAGCCCATCCGTGAGTAGGACCTCTGAGCTGGGGTTCTGGAAACCTTTGGCGTCGCAAGCGCCATTCTCTATCGACTGAGCCACACCGGACCCATGATGTGCTTCATAAACTCCAGCTTATGTGGTTGTTAAAATGACTAAATCTTGATCTTTCTGCATTGGTTCCAGTTTGTCAGATATACTGATTGAACTGACTTTGAATTATGTATAGAAACATCTGCTAGTAGTCCCTAACCCTTCTGTGTTCACTGTCCTGTGTAGAAACCAGAACGTGATGAGTGGGGCAATGGGCTGGAGGCCATGCAGTGTGCTCTGCAGTTGGAGAAGAATGTGAACCAGGCCCTGCTGGACCTGCACAAGATTGCCTCTGACAAGGTTGACCCCCATGTAAGTAATATCATTACATAGAATACAGGTACTGTCCCAGGAGCTGATCAGGTTGTTGTACCTCTGCTAACTAATTACACAGGATTGTGTGACCTGCCTCTTTAGACGCATGAATGCCACTTTACACACACGATGCAGCTCGTGCAGGAGTTACACAGCTGTAAACACCTCATTATCTGCACTTATGCCATTACCACCAGGCTCTTGTGTGTTACTGTATCTACAATAGTCTGTAGTCATTCTCTTTTCTGACCTGTTTTCCCTCTTTAGCTGTGTCACTTCCTGGAGACCCATTACCTGAATGAGCAGGTGGAGGCCATTAAGAAGCTGGGAGACTACATCACAAACCTCACCAAGATGGATGCTGTCAACAACAAGATGGCAGAGTACCTGTTTGACAAGCACACCCTGGGAGGCCAGAGCTAAACCACTTCCATCCCCAGGCTACGGCCTCCAGCCTCAGACCAGGACTCCTGGCTTCTCTGATAGATCCTACTGGCTTTACATTTATAGGGAGGGGAGAGTGTTAAACTGGTGCAGTGCAACACTGCTGTGACATTGATGTTTTTGTTGACAACACTACTGTATTTTGGAGGCAAGGCATCTTGTAAAACAATAAAAAAGATCTCTAAAGTTTGTTTTCTTAAGTGTTGACCTGTAGTAATGATGTTTCAGTCTATTCAGGTTGTTTGCGCGGTCTTACTGAGCATCTTCATACCAGTGATAAATACTAACAATTGTAGACCAACCAACTAGTGGCTGAGGGTCATAACAATAGGATAAGTTCAACATGAGGTTTTATAAAGGATGTTACCTCTCTCTCACCACAGGGCACTATTACAAGAAATGTGACAGATACAATGTCAATTAAGGGCCCAACTGTCAACTCTACCCATAAAAGTGAAATGGGTAACTACAGTCAATGTAGACCTTAACTCTGCATCTCAAAAGGTTATTAGACAGCCTCGAGGGAAATCTGTATGCCGCGTGGGGCTGCAGCGTAGCCTAGTGGTTAGTGTTGGACTAGTAACTGAAATGTTGGAAGATCGAATCCCTGAGCTGACAAGCTACAAATTGGTTTCCAGAACCCCAGCTCAGAACACACAACTCAGCGATCCTACTCACGGATGGGCTATTGCAGCAGACGACCACACCGGGTTCCACTCCTATCTAGAGGTCGACCGATTAATCGGAATGGCCGACAATTAATCTTAATGGTTGTACAGTCGTCTCAAATAAAACTGTGAAGGACCTCTGCGTTACTCTGGACCATGATCTCTCTTTTGAAGAACATATCAAGACCATTTCGAGGACAGCTTTTTCCATCTACGTAATCTTGCAAAAATCAAACTTTCTGTTCTAATGATGCAGAAAAATTAATCCATGCTTTTGTCACTTCTAGGTTAGACTACTGCAATGCTCTACTTTCCGGCTACCCGGATAAAGCACTAAATAAACTTAAGTTAGTGCAAAATACGGCTGCTAGAATCCTGACTAGAACCCCCAAATTTGATCATATTACTCCAGTGCTAGCCTCTACACTGGCTTCCTGTCAAAGCAAGGGCTGATTTCAAGGTTTTACTGCTAACCTACAAAGCATTACATGGGCTTGCTCCTACCTATCTCTCTGATTTTGTCCTGCCGTACAAACCTACACGTATGCTACGGTCACAAGACGCAGGCCTCCTAATTGTCCCTAGAATTTCTAAGCAAACAGCTGGAGGCAGGGCTTTCTCCTATAGAGCTTCTTTTTTATGGAACGGTCTGCCTACCCATGTCAGAGACGCAAACTCGGTCTCAACCTTTAAGTCTTTACTGAAGACTCATCTCTTCAGTGGGTCATATGATTGAGTGTAGTCTGGCCCAGGAGTGGGAAGGTGAACGGAAAGGCTCTGGAGCAACGAACCGCCCTTGCTGTCTCAGCCTCCAGTATTTATGCTGCAGTAGTTTGTGTCGGGGGGCTAGGGTCAGTTTGTTATATCTGGAGTACCTCTCCTGTCCTATTCGGTGTCCTGTGTGAGTCCAAGTGTGCGTTCTCTAATTCTCTCCTTCTTTCTTTCTCTCTCTCGGAGGACCTGAGCCCTAGGACCATGCCCCAGGACTACCTGACATTATGACTCCTTGCTGTCCCCAGTCCACCTGGCCATGCTGCTGCTCCAGTTTCAACTGTTCTGCCTTACTATTATATGACCATGCTGGTCATTTATGAATATTTGAACATCTTGGCCATGTTCTGTTATAATCTCCACCCGGCACAGCCAGAAGAGGACTGGCCACCTCACATATGCTCTCTCTAATTCTCTCTTTCTCTCTCTCGGAGGACCTGAGCCCAAGGACCGTGCCCCAGGACGACCTGACATGATGACTCCTTGCTGTCCCCAGTCCACCTGACTGTGCTGCTGCTCCAGTTTCAACTGTTCTGCCTTGTTATTATTCGACCATGCTGGTCATTTATGAACATTTGAACATCTTGGCCATGTTCTGTTATAATCTCCATCCGGCACAGCCAGAAGAGGACTGGCCACCCCACATAGCCTGGTTCCTCTCTAGGTTTCTTCCTAGGTTTTGGCCTTTCTAGGGAGTTTTTCCTAGCCACTGTGCTTCTACACCTGCATTGCTTGCTGTTTGGGGTTTTAGGCTGGGTTTCTGTACAGCACATTGAGATATCAGCTAATGTACGAAGGGCTATATAAATACATTTGATTTGATTTGGTCTTCTGCCCCTGAACAAGGTAGTTAACCCACTGTTCCTAGGCCATCATTGAAAACAAGAATTTGTTCTTAACTGACTTCCCTAGTTAAAGGTAAAATACACATTTCTCTAGTGATGGAAAGTTCAGCTCTTACTGACATAAAATAAATCTTGACTCTTGTTTCAGTTGCTAATAGTTCTCCTACCAGCAAACTAACTGAATAATCACAATAGAAATCCTAATGCCTCTCGTTCACCATAAAGGGCTTATTGGAGCTGTCATATGGTTGCAAAGCTACTGGTAATTTACCAAAATTACTGAAGTCTTCTGTAATTAACAGGCAGTCTAACTTTGGTAATTTATACTTTAACTGAACATATTTATATTTTTCATGTGTCCATCTAGTACATGGGTTTCTAGTGGATAGACCAGGTGGTTGAAGGGGAAAATAGCCTAATTAAATGTGTTTGATCAACAATGGCATTTTCAATCATTCTGCCACTCATCCATTTTTCTTTACACAACTGCCACCAACATTTACAACCATGAAATACTGACATGGTAAAATAATTGAGTACATTTTTTTAAAGGTAATGGTTTTCACTAAGTTGATGGTTTATATTTAGGGTAATGTTTATCTAAAAGTACATTTTATATGTGAAAGCTCCATGGAGGGCCTGAGATTTGTGAGAATCTGAAGTACCTGAAAAGAAGGCACCTGGCTAAACGACATGTTCCTTGACATTTACAAATATTTGTGTTACGGATCCCAATTACCTGCTGTCAAGGCAGCAGCTACTCTTCCTGGGGTCCAGCGAAATAAAGGCAGTTCTATACATTACAAACCAGATGTCGCCACACGTGTTTGCCCTCAGGCCACTACTCTACCACATATCGACAACACAAAATAAATGTGCGTGTCTATAGTGCATATGTGTCTCTTCACACTCCCCGCTGTCCAGCAAGTTGTATCTAACTATTTTAAAATCTAATTTACTGTTTGCATGACATGATGTGGAATAGTAGCCATGTCATGTCTCTCTGTAGTACTGTGCACCTCCCATAGTCTGTTCTGGACTTGGGGACTGTGATGAGACCTGGAGACATGTCTTGTGGGGTATGCATTGGTGTCTGAGTTGTGTGCTAGTAGTTTAAACTGACAGCTCGGTGCATTCAATATGTCAATAATTCTCACAAATACAAGTAGTGATGAAGTAAATTTATAGTAATGGTTATCAACTGTACTGCAGGGATGGAACGTAAAGTTGCAGGAAGTAGAGGTTGTGGTGTATCTTTAACTGCACTGTCGGTTAGGAGCTCGTAAGTCAGCATTTCACTGAAAGGTCTACTGTTGTATTTGGCGCATGTGAGTAATAAAATTGGATTTGATTTATTTTGAGTTACAGCGTGTTTTAAGTGGTGGTGTCCCATCCTTTCATGCTGTTGGCCTGAATACGACTAAATAGATGTAAATAGGGGAGTATGGTTTTTATTATATATATTTTTGTGAGTGTAGTGTTAGATGGTAGGGTATTTGTTGTATTTTTGGTTGGTGTGGTTGTTGATTAAAAAAGAAATAAGCAAAGTATAAGAGAGTTATACTCCAGTCTAGTAGGTGGCGGTAATGCAACATGTATTGGATGCCAACCTGCCGTTAAATCTCATCAAAGAAGGTCGATTTCACTGACGCGGTCCGCTTGGAACAATAAATAGAGCGAACAAGGCTCCTTCCAATTCACAACTCTGGGAAGACGCATGAAGAACTTCTTGCTTCAACAGTGATTGAACGGAACTCTTCTGCTCGCCTCCCGCGCAATATAACATTCCGGATTGATAACGTAATAACTACGTGAACTGTCTTAGTAAAATAATCTAAGAATCTCTAGATTTGTACCGTTAATTTTGATATAAAGTGAAAATGGAGTCTCAGGTCCGCCAGAACTATCACCACGATTGCGAAGTTGCAATCAACCGGATGATCAACATGGAGATGTTTGCCTCTTATACTTACACTTCAATGGTAAGGGGACTGTAATTGGCTACCAATAGGAACAGTTTGTTGCTTTACCTAATATTATTATGCCTGAGCCTTAATATTTTTTTCTGTACGCCTAGGCAACAGCTTTGAGGTAGACGTATCATTCAAATAAAGCTCATAAATATATCCTTGGACAGAGCGTATCTCATTGACAGGTTAATTGGCAGGTTACCAAGTAGGCTTATGATTTTCCGGATCATATTGCTGTGTCAATCATGCTTAGATCCCTCGATAATATAATGAGTTATATTTGACATGTGTTTCTAAACACACTTGTTTTTCAACCCAGGCTTTCTATTTCTCCCGTGACGATGTGGCTCTGCCTGGCTTCGCGCATTTCTTCAAGGAGAACAGCGACGAGGAGCGGGAGCACGCCGACAAGCAACTCTCCTTCCAGATCAAGAGAGGTGGACGCATTTTACTCCAGGACATCAAGGTGAGCGCCTGAGCGTCGAAAAACACATACCTTGTATACTGCGCAACAAAAAGAACGTTAACATCTTGGTAGAGGGTTCTCTGGTTGAAATGGTTCTTGTCTCAGTAAGAAAGGTTCTACCTGGAACCAAGTGGCTGATCTATAATCTATGGCAAGACGTCTAAAGAACCCTTTATAGTCAATCTAGAGCCTTTTTTTTAATACTGTGAAGTTGTTTTGGATTAGTAGTCATTCATGTTAATACTGAGTTCTTTGTAAGGCAGGCCCTGTGTGGCTGCCCTGGTATTAGAGCAAGGTGACCAGAAGAGATAATGTCCTGACCGCTTAGGCCTGAACACACTGCCTCCATTCCTTCATAACCACTGAATTGGTCATTGGTCACGCGCACTGACTACAACAGGTGTTGACTTTACGATGTGTACTTACTTGCTCAGAGTTAAAGATAAATATTTGCTAAATGGGAATGGTAACAAAGAATAACAAGGCTTTATACAAGTACTGAGACCATGTGCAGGGGTACGAGGTAGTTGAGATATAATACAGTAGGTAAGGGTTAAAAGTGACTTGGCAATGAGGATGTGTGACTGGTGTCAGTGTGTGGGGGGAGGGGGTTTGTAGACTAGTGAGTGCAAAATAAGTGGTTAAACTCTTCTACTCAGACCCCTGTTTGCCTCCAGAACAGCCTGCATTTTTTGGGACATTCTACAAGGTGTCTGAAACATTCCACAGGGATGTTGGTCCATGCTGACACTGAAATCAGGCATTTGCTGCAGATGGGCATATAGTCTTGCTGTGAACAGCCCGTTCCATCTCGTCCCAAAGATTCTCTATTGGTTTGAGGTCTGGGGACTGTGCAGTGAACATAACTCGCTGTTCCAGGCAATGTTTTCCCACTCAATTGCCCGTTGGAGACACTTTAATTTTAACTTAATGTAATACATCAATACAATCACTTTAGCCTTATATAAATAATGAAACATGTTTAATTTGGTTTAAATAATGCAAAAAAAAGTTTTGGTGAATGTAAAAGTGCAATATGTGCCATGTAAAAAAGCTAATGTTTAAGTTCCTTGCTCAGAACATGAGAACATACGAAAGTTGGTGGTTCCTTTTCACTTGAGTCTTTAATATTCCCAGGTAATAAGTTTTAGGTTGTAGTTATTATGACTATTTCTTTCAACCATTTGTATTTCATATACCTTTGACTATTGGAAGGGGAACAACTACTTCAAGGCCTAAAGCGAGTGTCACCGATTGAAACGCTATTAGCACGCACCCTGCTAACTAGCTAGCCATTTCACATCGGTTACACCAGCCTAATCTCGGAAGTTGCTAGGCTTGAAGTCACAAACCGCTCAATGCTTTAAGCACAGCGATGAGCTGCTGGCAAACGCACAAAAGTGCTGTTTGAATCACCGCTTACGAGCCAGCTGCTGCCTACCACCGCTCGGTCAGACTGCTCTATCAAATGTCAAATCATAGACTTCATTTTAACATAGTAACACAGAAATGAGCCTTAGGTCATTAATATGGTCAAATCCAGATACGAACATTTCGAAAACAAAACGTTTACCGTTCTGTATTTTACCTAACGGGTGGCATCCATAAGTCTAAATATTCCTGTTACATTGCACAACCTTCAATGTTGTTAACTAATTACATAATTATGACATAACAAGTCAGATGGCCCAAACTGTAGCATGTACCCTGACTCTGCGTGCAATCAACGCAAGAGAAGTGACACAATTTCCCTAGTTTAATATTGCCTGCTAACATGCATTTATTTGAACTAAATATGCATGTTTAAAACGTACATCTGTGTATTGATTTTAAGAAAGGTATTGTTTATGGTTAGGTTAATTTGTGCAACGATTGTGCTTTCTTCGCAAATGCTCTTTTGTTAAATCGTCCCCGTTTGGCAAAGTTGGCTGTCTTTGTTAGGAACAAATAGTCTTCACACAGTTCGCTAAGAGCCAGGTGGCCCAAACTGCTGCATGTGCCCTGACTGTTGCACAGAACAAAAGAGAAGTGACGCAATTTCCCTAGTTAAATGAAATTCATGTTAGCAGGCAATATTAACTAATATGCAGGTTTAAAAATATATACTTGTGTATTGATTTTAAGGCACCTTTTATGGTTAGGTACACATTGGTGCGTTTGCCAAATTGGTGATTTAACGAAGTAGGCTATGATAAATTAACTTATGGCTTAGATCCTGTTAACGGGATCGATATGACAACAGCCAGTGATTGTGCAGGGCGCCAAATTCAAAACAGATCTCCTAATTAAAATTCCTCAAACATACAAGTGTTTTACACCATTTTAAAGAAACGTATTAATACCACCAGTGTCCGATTTCAAAAAAGCTTTACCGAAAAAGCACACCATGCGATCGGAATTCAGCGCTCCGAAACAAAACGAGCCATACGGATCCGCCGTTTCGTGGAGTCAACAAAGTCAGAAATGGCATTATAAATATTCACTTACCTTTTCTCTTCATCTGAATGGAATCCCAGTTCCACAATAAATGTTTGAGTTGTTCGATGAAGTCCATTGATGTCCAAATATCTCCATTTTGTTCGCGTTTAGCCCAGTAATCCAAATTCATGAGGCACGACCAGGCAAAGTCATAAAGTTCCGTTACAGTCCGTAGAAACATGTCAAACGATCTATAGAATCAATCTTTAGGATGTTTTTATCATCAATCTTCAATAATGTTCCAACTGGAGAATTCCTTTGTCTTCAGAAATGCAATGGGCTGCAAGCTAACTCTCACGTGACCGCGTGTGACCAGCTCATGCCACTCTGGCAGACCTGACTCATTCAGCTCCCATTCCCCGTCCTTCACAGTAGAAGCATCAAACAAGGTTCTGAAGACTGTTGACATCTAGTGGAAGCCTTAAGAAGTGCATTATGACCCCGTAGACACTGTATATTAGATAGGCTATGAGTTGAAAAACTACAAAGCTCAGACTTCCTACTTCCTGGTTGGATTTTTTTCCTCAGCTTTTTGCCTGCCATAAGAGTCCTGTTATACTCAGACATCATTCAAACAGTTTTAGAAACTTCTGTGTTTCCTATCCAAATTTACTAATAATGTTAGCAACTGGGCCTGAGTAGCAAGCAGTTTAATCCGGGAACCTTAATCATCCAAGCTACTCAATACTGCCATAAGACGTTAAAAGGCACCACGTTGATTATATGCAACGCAGGACAAGCTAGATAATCTAGTAATAACTACACATGGTTGGTTGTTTTTTTAATAAGATTGGTTTAATGCTAGCTAGCTCCTTGCTGCATTCTCATAACAGGTAGTCAGCCTGCCACGCAGTCTCCTTGTGGAGTGCAATGTAATCGGCCGTGATCGGTGTCCAAAAATGCCGATTACCGATTGCTGTGACATCTTAACTCTGCCGTTCCGATTAATCGGTCGACCTCTAGATAGGAGTGGAACCCGGTGTGGTCGTCTGCTGTAATAGCCCATCCGTGAGTAGGACCTCTGAGCTGGGGTTCTGGAAACCTTTGGCGTCGCAAGCGCCATTCTCTATCGACTGAGCCACACCGGACCCATGATGTGCTTCATAAACTCCAGCTTATGTGGTTGTTAAAATGACTAAATCTTGATCTTTCTGCATTGGTTCCAGTTTGTCAGATATACTGATTGAACTGACTTTGAATTATGTATAGAAACATCTGCTAGTAGTCCCTAACCCTTCTGTGTTCACTGTCCTGTGTAGAAACCAGAACGTGATGAGTGGGGCAATGGGCTGGAGGCCATGCAGTGTGCTCTGCAGTTGGAGAAGAATGTGAACCAGGCCCTGCTGGACCTGCACAAGATTGCCTCTGACAAGGTTGACCCCCATGTAAGTAATATCATTACATAGAATACAGGTACTGTCCCAGGAGCTGATCAGGTTGTTGTACCTCTGCTAACTAATTACACAGGATTGTGTGACCTGCCTCTTTAGACGCATGAATGCCACTTTACACACACGATGCAGCTCGTGCAGGAGTTACACAGCTGTAAACACCTCATTATCTGCACTTATGCCATTACCACCAGGCTCTTGTGTGTTACTGTATCTACAATAGTCTGTAGTCATTCTCTTTTCTGACCTGTTTTCCCTCTTTAGCTGTGTCACTTCCTGGAGACCCATTACCTGAATGAGCAGGTGGAGGCCATTAAGAAGCTGGGAGACTACATCACAAACCTCACCAAGATGGATGCTGTCAACAACAAGATGGCAGAGTACCTGTTTGACAAGCACACCCTGGGAGGCCAGAGCTAAACCACTTCCATCCCCAGGCTACGGCCTCCAGCCTCAGACCAGGACTCCTGGCTTCTCTGATAGATCCTACTGGCTTTACATTTATAGGGAGGGGAGAGTGTTAAACTGGTGCAGTGCAACACTGCTGTGACATTGATGTTTTTGTTGACAACACTACTGTATTTTGGAGGCAAGGCATCTTGTAAAACAATAAAAAAGATCTCTAAAGTTTGTTTTCTTAAGTGTTGACCTGTAGTAATGATGTTTCAGTCTATTCAGGTTGTTTGCGCGGTCTTACTGAGCATCTTCATACCAGTGATAAATACTAACAATTGTAGACCAACCAACTAGTGGCTGAGGGTCATAACAATAGGATAAGTTCAACATGAGGTTTTATAAAGGATGTTACCTCTCTCTCACCACAGGGCACTATTACAAGAAATGTGACAGATACAATGTCAATTAAGGGCCCAACTGTCAACTCTACCCATAAAAGTGAAATGGGTAACTACAGTCAATGTAGACCTTAACTCTGCATCTCAAAAGGTTATTAGACAGCCTCGAGGGAAATCTGTATGCCGCGTGGGGCTGCAGCGTAGCCTAGTGGTTAGTGTTGGACTAGTAACTGAAATGTTGGAAGATCGAATCCCTGAGCTGACAAGCTACAAATTGGTTTCCAGAACCCCAGCTCAGAACACACAACTCAGCGATCCTACTCACGGATGGGCTATTGCAGCAGACGACCACACCGGGTTCCACTCCTATCTAGAGGTCGACCGATTAATCGGAATGGCCGACAATTAATCTTAATGGTTGTACAGTCGTCTCAAATAAAACTGTGAAGGACCTCTGCGTTACTCTGGACCATGATCTCTCTTTTGAAGAACATATCAAGACCATTTCGAGGACAGCTTTTTCCATCTACGTAATCTTGCAAAAATCAAACTTTCTGTTCTAATGATGCAGAAAAATTAATCCATGCTTTTGTCACTTCTAGGTTAGACTACTGCAATGCTCTACTTTCCGGCTACCCGGATAAAGCACTAAATAAACTTAAGTTAGTGCAAAATACGGCTGCTAGAATCCTGACTAGAACCCCCAAATTTGATCATATTACTCCAGTGCTAGCCTCTACACTGGCTTCCTGTCAAAGCAAGGGCTGATTTCAAGGTTTTACTGCTAACCTACAAAGCATTACATGGGCTTGCTCCTACCTATCTCTCTGATTTTGTCCTGCCGTACAAACCTACACGTATGCTACGGTCACAAGACGCAGGCCTCCTAATTGTCCCTAGAATTTCTAAGCAAACAGCTGGAGGCAGGGCTTTCTCCTATAGAGCTTCTTTTTTATGGAACGGTCTGCCTACCCATGTCAGAGACGCAAACTCGGTCTCAACCTTTAAGTCTTTACTGAAGACTCATCTCTTCAGTGGGTCATATGATTGAGTGTAGTCTGGCCCAGGAGTGGGAAGGTGAACGGAAAGGCTCTGGAGCAACGAACCGCCCTTGCTGTCTCAGCCTCCAGTATTTATGCTGCAGTAGTTTGTGTCGGGGGGCTAGGGTCAGTTTGTTATATCTGGAGTACCTCTCCTGTCCTATTCGGTGTCCTGTGTGAGTCCAAGTGTGCGTTCTCTAATTCTCTCCTTCTTTCTTTCTCTCTCTCGGAGGACCTGAGCCCTAGGACCATGCCCCAGGACTACCTGACATTATGACTCCTTGCTGTCCCCAGTCCACCTGGCCATGCTGCTGCTCCAGTTTCAACTGTTCTGCCTTACTATTATATGACCATGCTGGTCATTTATGAATATTTGAACATCTTGGCCATGTTCTGTTATAATCTCCACCCGGCACAGCCAGAAGAGGACTGGCCACCTCACATATGCTCTCTCTAATTCTCTCTTTCTCTCTCTCGGAGGACCTGAGCCCAAGGACCGTGCCCCAGGACGACCTGACATGATGACTCCTTGCTGTCCCCAGTCCACCTGACTGTGCTGCTGCTCCAGTTTCAACTGTTCTGCCTTGTTATTATTCGACCATGCTGGTCATTTATGAACATTTGAACATCTTGGCCATGTTCTGTTATAATCTCCATCCGGCACAGCCAGAAGAGGACTGGCCACCCCACATAGCCTGGTTCCTCTCTAGGTTTCTTCCTAGGTTTTGGCCTTTCTAGGGAGTTTTTCCTAGCCACTGTGCTTCTACACCTGCATTGCTTGCTGTTTGGGGTTTTAGGCTGGGTTTCTGTACAGCACATTGAGATATCAGCTAATGTACGAAGGGCTATATAAATACATTTGATTTGATTTGGTCTTCTGCCCCTGAACAAGGTAGTTAACCCACTGTTCCTAGGCCATCATTGAAAACAAGAATTTGTTCTTAACTGACTTCCCTAGTTAAAGGTAAAATACACATTTCTCTAGTGATGGAAAGTTCAGCTCTTACTGACATAAAATAAATCTTGACTCTTGTTTCAGTTGCTAATAGTTCTCCTACCAGCAAACTAACTGAATAATCACAATAGAAATCCTAATGCCTCTCGTTCACCATAAAGGGCTTATTGGAGCTGTCATATGGTTGCAAAGCTACTGGTAATTTACCAAAATTACTGAAGTCTTCTGTAATTAACAGGCAGTCTAACTTTGGTAATTTATACTTTAACTGAACATATTTATATTTTTCATGTGTCCATCTAGTACATGGGTTTCTAGTGGATAGACCAGGTGGTTGAAGGGGAAAATAGCCTAATTAAATGTGTTTGATCAACAATGGCATTTTCAATCATTCTGCCACTCATCCATTTTTCTTTACACAACTGCCACCAACATTTACAACCATGAAATACTGACATGGTAAAATAATTGAGTACATTTTTTTAAAGGTAATGGTTTTCACTAAGTTGATGGTTTATATTTAGGGTAATGTTTATCTAAAAGTACATTTTATATGTGAAAGCTCCATGGAGGGCCTGAGATTTGTGAGAATCTGAAGTACCTGAAAAGAAGGCACCTGGCTAAACGACATGTTCCTTGACATTTACAAATATTTGTGTTACGGATCCCAATTACCTGCTGTCAAGGCAGCAGCTACTCTTCCTGGGGTCCAGCGAAATAAAGGCAGTTCTATACATTACAAACCAGATGTCGCCACACGTGTTTGCCCTCAGGCCACTACTCTACCACATATCGACAACACAAAATAAATGTGCGTGTCTATAGTGCATATGTGTCTCTTCACACTCCCCGCTGTCCAGCAAGTTGTATCTAACTATTTTAAAATCTAATTTACTGTTTGCATGACATGATGTGGAATAGTAGCCATGTCATGTCTCTCTGTAGTACTGTGCACCTCCCATAGTCTGTTCTGGACTTGGGGACTGTGATGAGACCTGGAGACATGTCTTGTGGGGTATGCATTGGTGTCTGAGTTGTGTGCTAGTAGTTTAAACTGACAGCTCGGTGCATTCAATATGTCAATAATTCTCACAAATACAAGTAGTGATGAAGTAAATTTATAGTAATGGTTATCAACTGTACTGCAGGGATGGAACGTAAAGTTGCAGGAAGTAGAGGTTGTGGTGTATCTTTAACTGCACTGTCGGTTAGGAGCTCGTAAGTCAGCATTTCACTGAAAGGTCTACTGTTGTATTTGGCGCATGTGAGTAATAAAATTGGATTTGATTTATTTTGAGTTACAGCGTGTTTTAAGTGGTGGTGTCCCATCCTTTCATGCTGTTGGCCTGAATACGACTAAATAGATGTAAATAGGGGAGTATGGTTTTTATTATATATATTTTTGTGAGTGTAGTGTTAGATGGTAGGGTATTTGTTGTATTTTTGGTTGGTGTGGTTGTTGATTAAAAAAGAAATAAGCAAAGTATAAGAGAGTTATACTCCAGTCTAGTAGGTGGCGGTAATGCAACATGTATTGGATGCCAACCTGCCGTTAAATCTCATCAAAGAAGGTCGATTTCACTGACGCGGTCCGCTTGGAACAATAAATAGAGCGAACAAGGCTCCTTCCAATTCACAACTCTGGGAAGACGCATGAAGAACTTCTTGCTTCAACAGTGATTGAACGGAACTCTTCTGCTCGCCTCCCGCGCAATATAACATTCCGGATTGATAACGTAATAACTACGTGAACTGTCTTAGTAAAATAATCTAAGAATCTCTAGATTTGTACCGTTAATTTTGATATAAAGTGAAAATGGAGTCTCAGGTCCGCCAGAACTATCACCACGATTGCGAAGTTGCAATCAACCGGATGATCAACATGGAGATGTTTGCCTCTTATACTTACACTTCAATGGTAAGGGGACTGTAATTGGCTACCAATAGGAACAGTTTGTTGCTTTACCTAATATTATTATGCCTGAGCCTTAATATTTTTTTCTGTACGCCTAGGCAACAGCTTTGAGGTAGACGTATCATTCAAATAAAGCTCATAAATATATCCTTGGACAGAGCGTATCTCATTGACAGGTTAATTGGCAGGTTACCAAGTAGGCTTATGATTTTCCGGATCATATTGCTGTGTCAATCATGCTTAGATCCCTCGATAATATAATGAGTTATATTTGACATGTGTTTCTAAACACACTTGTTTTTCAACCCAGGCTTTCTATTTCTCCCGTGACGATGTGGCTCTGCCTGGCTTCGCGCATTTCTTCAAGGAGAACAGCGACGAGGAGCGGGAGCACGCCGACAAGCAACTCTCCTTCCAGATCAAGAGAGGTGGACGCATTTTACTCCAGGACATCAAGGTGAGCGCCTGAGCGTCGAAAAACACATACCTTGTATACTGCGCAACAAAAAGAACGTTAACATCTTGGTAGAGGGTTCTCTGGTTGAAATGGTTCTTGTCTCAGTAAGAAAGGTTCTACCTGGAACCAAGTGGCTGATCTATAATCTATGGCAAGACGTCTAAAGAACCCTTTATAGTCAATCTAGAGCCTTTTTTTTAATACTGTGAAGTTGTTTTGGATTAGTAGTCATTCATGTTAATACTGAGTTCTTTGTAAGGCAGGCCCTGTGTGGCTGCCCTGGTATTAGAGCAAGGTGACCAGAAGAGATAATGTCCTGACCGCTTAGGCCTGAACACACTGCCTCCATTCCTTCATAACCACTGAATTGGTCATTGGTCACGCGCACTGACTACAACAGGTGTAGACTTTACGATGTGTACTTACTTGCTCAGAGTTAAAGATAAATATTTGCTAAATGGGAATGGTAACAAAGAATAACAAGGCTTTATACAAGTACTGAGACCATGTGCAGGGGTACGAGGTAGTTGAGATATAATACAGTAGGTAAGGGTTAAAAGTGACTTGGCAATGAGGATGTGTGACTGGTGTCAGTGTGTGGGGGGAGGGGGGGTTTGTAGACTAGTGAGTGCAAAATAAGTGGTTAAACTCTTCTACTCAGACCCCTGTTTGCCTCCAGAACAGCCTGCATTTTTTTGGGACATTCTACAAGGTGTCTGAAACATTCCACAGGGATGTTGGTCCATGCTGACACGCTGAAATCAGGCATTTGCTGCAGATGTTACGGCGATATAGTCTTGCTGTGAACAGCCCGTTCCATCTCGTCCCAAAGATTCTCTATTGGTTTGAGGTCTGGGGACTGTGCAGTGAACATAACTCGCTGTTCCAGGCAATGTTTTCCCACTCAATTGCCCGTTGGAGACACTTTAATTTTAACTTAATGTAATACATCAATACAATTACTTTAGCCTTATATAAATAATGAAACATGTTTAATTTGGTTTAAATAATGCAAAGAAAAGTTTTGGTGAATGTAAAAGTGCAATATGTGCCATGTAAAAAAGCTAATGTTTAAGTTCCTTGCTCAGAACATGAGAACATACGAAAGTTGGTGGTTCCTTTTCACTTGAGTCTTTAATATTCCCAGGTAATAAGTTTTAGGTTGTAGTTATTATGACTATTTGTGTGTGGATGACGGATCACCACCTCAAGCTGAACTTCGGCAAGACGGAGCTGCTCTTCCTCCCGGGAAGGACTGCCCGTTCCATGATCTCGCCATCACGGTTGACAACTCCATTGTGTCCTCCTCCCAGAGCGCTAAGAACCTTGGCGTGATCCTGGACAACACCCTGTCGTTCTCAACTAACATCAAGGCGGTGGCCCGTTCCTGTAGGTTCATGCTCTACAACATCCGCAGAGTACGACCCTGCCTCACACAGGAAGCGGCGCAGGTCCTAATCCAGGCACTTGTCATCTCCCGTCTGGATTACTGCAACTCGCTGTTGGCTGGGCTCCCTGCCTGTGCCATTAAACCCCTACAACTCATCCAGAACGCCGCAGCCCGTCTAGTGTTCAACCTTCCCAAGTTCTCTCACGTCACCCCGCTCCTCCGCTCTCTCCACTGGCTTCCAGTTGAAGCTCGCATCCGCTACAAGACCATGGTGCTTGCCTACGGAGCTGTGAGGGGAACGGCACCTCAGTACCTCCAGGCTCTGATCAGGCCCTACACCCAAATAAGGGCACTGCGTTCATCCACCTCTGGCCTGCTCGCCTCCCTACCACTGAGGAAGTACAGTTCCCGCTCAGCCCAGTCAAAACTGTTCGCTGCTCTGGCTCCCCAATGGTGGAACAAACTCCCTCACGACGCCAGGACAGCGGAGTCAATCACCACCTTCCGGAGACACCTGAAACCCCACCTCTTTAAGGAATACTTAGGATAGGATAAAGTAATCCTTCTCACCCCCTCCCCCCTTAAAATATTTAGATGCACTATTGTAAAGTGGCTGTTCCACTGGATGTCATAAGGTGAATGCACCAATTTGTAAGTCGCTCTGGATAAGAGCGTCTGCTAAATGACTTAAATGTAAATGTTAAATGTACTATTTCTTTCAACCATTTGTATTTCATATACCTTTGACTATTGGAAGGGGAACAACTACTTCAAGGTCTCAAAGCGAGTGTCACCGATTGAAACGCTATTAGCACGCACCCTGCTAACTAGCTAGCCATTTCACATCGGTTACACCAGCCTAATCTCGGAAGTTGCTAGGCTTGAAGTCACAAACCGCTCAATGCTTTAAGCACAGCGATGAGCTGCTGGCAAACGCACAAAAGTGCTGTTTGAATCACCGCTACGAGCCAGCTGCTGCCTACCACCGCTCGGTCAGACTGCTCTATCAAATGTCAAATCATAGACTTCATTTTAACATAGTAACACAGAAATGAGCCTTAGGTCATTAATATGGTCAAATCCAGATACGAACATTTCGAAAACAAAATGTTTACCGTTCTGTATTTTACCTAACGGGTGGCATCCATAAGTCTAAATATTCCTGTTACATTGCACAACCTTCAATGTTGTTAACTAATTACATAATTATGACATAACAAGTCAGATGGCCCAAACTGTAGCATGTACCCTGACTCTGCGTGCAATCAACGCAAGAGAAGTGACACAATTTCCCTAGTTTAATATTGCCTGCTAACATGCATTTATTTGAACTAAATATGCATGTTTAAAACGTACATCTGTGTATTGATTTTAAGAAAGGCATTGTTTATGGTTAGGTTAATTTGTGCAACGATTGTGCTTTCTTCGCAAATGCTCTTTTGTTAAATCGTCCCCCGTTTGGCAAAGTTGGCTGTCTTTGTTAGGAACAAATAGTCTTCACACAGTTCGCTAAGAGCCAGGTGGCCCAAACTGCTGCATGTGCCCTGACTGTTGCACAGAACAAAAGAGAAGTGACGCAATTTCCCTAGTTAAATGAAATTCATGTTAGCAGGCAATATTAACTAATATGCAGGTTTAAAAATATATACTTGTGTATTGATTTTAAGGCACCTTTTATGGTTAGGTACACATTGGTGCGTTTGCCAAATTGGTGATTTAACGAAGTAGGCTATGATAAATTAACTTATGGCTTAGATCCTGTTAACGGGATCGATATGACAACAGCCAGTGATTGTGCAGGGCGCCAAATTCAAAACAGATCTCCTAATTAAAATTCCTCAAACATACAAGTGTTTTACACCATTTTAAAGAAACGTATTAATACCACCAGTGTCCGATTTCAAAAAAGCTTTACCGAAAAAGCACACCATGCGATCGGAATTCAGCGCTCCGAAACAAAACGAGCCATACGGATCCGCCGTTTCGTGGAGTCAACAAAGTCAGAAATGGCATTATAAATATTCACTTACCTTTTCTCTTCATCTGAATGGAATCCCAGTTCCACAATAAATGTTTGAGTTGTTCGATGAAGTCCATTGATGTCCAAATATCTCCATTTTGTTCGCGTTTAGCCCAGTAATCCAAATTCATGAGGCACGACCAGGCAAAGTCATAAAGTTCCGTTACAGTCCGTAGAAACATGTCAAACGATCTATAGAATCAATCTTTAGGATGTTTTTATCATCAATCTTCAATAATGTTCCAACTGGAGAATTCCTTTGTCTTCAGAAATGCAATGGGCTGCAAGCTAACTCTCACGTGACCGCGTGTGACCAGCTCATGCCACTCTGGCAGACCTGACTCATTCAGCTCCCATTCCCCGTCCTTCACAGTAGAAGCATCAAACAAGGTTCTGAAGACTGTTGACATCTAGTGGAAGCCTTAAGAAGTGCATTATGACCCCGTAGACACTGTATATTAGATAGGCTATGAGTTGAAAAACTACAAAGCTCAGACTTCCTACTTCCTGGTTGGATTTTTTTCCTCAGCTTTTTGCCTGCCATAAGAGTCCTGTTATACTCAGACATCATTCAAACAGTTTTAGAAACTTCTGTGTTTCCTATCCAAATTTACTAATAATGTTAGCAACTGGGCCTGAGTAGCAAGCAGTTTAATCCGGGAACCTTAATCATCCAAGCTACTCAATACTGCCATAAGACGTTAAAAGGCACCACGTTGATTATATGCAACGCAGGACAAGCTAGATAATCTAGTAATAACTACACATGGTTGGTTGTTTTTTTTATAAGATTGGTTTAATGCTAGCTAGCTCCTTGCTGCATTCTCATAACAGGTAGTCAGCCTGCCACGCAGTCTCCTTGTGGAGTGCAATGTAATCGGCCGTGATCGGTGTCCAAAAATGCCGATTACCGATTGCTGTGACATCTTAACTCTGCCGTTCCGATTAATCGGTCGACCTCTAGATAGGAGTGGAACCCGGTGTGGTCGTCTGCTGTAATAGCCCATCCGTGAGTAGGACCTCTGAGCTGGGGTTCTGGAAACCTTTGGCGTCGCAAGCGCCATTCTCTATCGACTGAGCCACACCGGACCCATGATGTGCTTCATAAACTCCAGCTTATGTGGTTGTTAAAATGACTAAATCTTGATCTTTCTGCATTGGTTCCAGTTTGTCAGATATACTGATTGAACTGACTTTGAATTATGTATAGAAACATCTGCTAGTAGTCCCTAACCCTTCTGTGTTCACTGTCCTGTGTAGAAACCAGAACGTGATGAGTGGGGCAATGGGCTGGAGGCCATGCAGTGTGCTCTGCAGTTGGAGAAGAATGTGAACCAGGCCCTGCTGGACCTGCACAAGATTGCCTCTGACAAGGTTGACCCCCATGTAAGTAATATCATTACATAGAATACAGGTACTGTCCCAGGAGCTGATCAGGTTGTTGTACCTCTGCTAACTAATTACACAGGATTGTGTGACCTGCCTCTTTAGACG